>NC_044502.1:12585021-12885021 GCF_902362185.1 Chanos chanos
CATTTATCTAGTCAGTGTTGTGTTGAGAGTTAAGGGCTTTGGCACTTTAAAAACTTGTCCTATAAAGTCTTCATCAGTATTCCCACCTCTCCTTTTAGCCGATGACTTAGGTTTCACTCTGAAAGGCTGTGGGGGAAAGAAAGAAAAAAAAAATTCATTCCCCAAGGTCTGCGATTGGTTTCTTTTAAATTAGCCTCAGGGCCATTATCAATGTTTCACAGTCTCCAGTCCATTAAAAACAATGTGGCTGTAATTTGAGAATGCATAAATGTGCCATGCAGGCCGTAAGCAGCCTGTTCTGTCTGGTCCTTAGCAGGATTGTTCCCCTGGGATGGATGCTCTCCTCTCTAAACAATGCAGCCCCCAGAGTCTGGCCTAGCCAGTAATGAAGACACAATATCCACACTGACACCAAGCAGCTGCTCTCTCTCTCTCTCTCTCTCTCTCTCTCTCTCTCTCTCTCTCTCTCTCTCTTTCTCTTTCTCTCTTTCTCCCTTTCTCTCTCTCGAGGTGCAAAGCAGCCCCTTCAAAGGCATCGATGGAAAGACAGCGAGCTTAATCGCGGTCTCCTTAGGGAGAGAGCAAAAGGCAGCGATGAGAACGTTGGCTTGAGAGGAGGCTGACGTGCCCGGATTACAGCGTCGCGTTTCCATGGCCTTCGGGAACATTTACAACAACAACAAAAAAAAAAAAAAAAAAGGAATTGATGGATGATCGAAATGCTGGAGATTCATTGTATGTGAAGGAGGTTTCTTTTATGACGGGTCAGCGTGTGGAATGACAAGGTTGTTAACCAAGGGTCAGTGTGATTTGTGTTGAAGCATCATGTATATGATGAGAATCAGGCATGCTACTGAGTCTTGCCTACAGCTCCAAGACCTGTGACCTCAGTTTCTCAATAAGTACTTTATCTAGAGGGCACCAGACTCTACAGGAGCTCAGAGGAAACCTTTCTTTAAACTCTCTCATGGTATAACCAGAAAGTGGGGAAAAAAATGAAGTTTCAGAGTCAGTTTTCAATGGAATTCTCCCACAAACTCATACTAGTAGGTGATACATTTCGTTAATTTCACTGGAATCTCCGAGTTGAGAATGGAGTGTCATTCTAACCCCCTCTCTCATTCCATAGTTTGCCAAGAAATGTCCAAATTAAACTTTGGTGACCTTTCGGTTACATGAAATGCCACTACTCTCATTATTCTCCATGACACTAGAGACAGGGGGAGAATTCAAGTGATAGCACTAATGGTCTCGCTGCATACTTTAGACCACTGCATTTCACATGATCTAATTAAACATAACTCTTTAATTCTTATACTGAAACACCTCGTGATTCTCCTTATTTTAACTGTGAAACATGGTAAGACACATACCTGAAGATTATGGAACTATATACTGAATGTACTGTAATATATTTCAGTAAATTACTGAAAATACTGTATTCCATCTCGTGTTTAATATGACAACTTATGAATTTGCCAGTGCATCAGCTCCATGTTCTCATTTACCTCCTCAGTAGTGGTAACCATTTGAAATAACACACTGGGTCTTTTGTCCTGTTTGGGAGCCACCTTAATGTGGCAAGGGTAAGGGCTTAAAGTACAACAAGTCAAATAAAAAAAAATAATGTTTAAATTAAACATTTCACCCAGAGAATTTCAACCTAGTACTAGCACACAGGACACAGATGCGTTAATACCAGGAAGCCAGAGACGTGGTCTCAGATGTAAAATTGAATTTTATTGACCAAGGAGGTAGTGGAATCACTGCAAAGCTGAAATCATGCTAAAGTATTCTGGCAACAATTTCAATGTAATAGCGAATGATGTTTACTGCAGATAAAGTCAACCCTGCAGGTTACAAGGTGGGACCATAATTAGGAATTCTTTATTACAGAAATAGCCTTTAAAAGTGTAGCAGTACAAGAATATAAAATACATTCACTAGCACACCATCACAGCATTATCACAGTCAGACTTCCACTATCACACTATTATCATACAAACAATTACCCACCCTTGCAACTGGAGTAAAAAAGAGGGCATTAAGGCTTACCTTGGGGGAGGCAGACTAATTGGGAGGTGTGCCCAGGTCCCTCACCACATGCACACGTGCACGCACACCGCAAACAATAAGTGAACTAAGCCAAGGTGCTCCTGGAAACTTCACACTGTGAGGGGACACCACCAGTGACTAGCCTGCCCAAAAGGGGCACTCAGCCGCGGCCTGGGTTCAAGGGAATTATTAATTGAATAGTGGACACACCAGATCATATACCAGTCGGCACCAAACTAAACAAAACCAATAAGTACAAATCACACATCCACAAACTCATACAGAAAAGTGAACCAATGAAATGAAGAAAAAAAGAAAGAACACAGTTAATTAAACACAGCACGGCCTGCGCAAACGTTGCGCACACCGGACAATAATAAATAAACGGAATACAACGCACTGAGAGGCTGACCGTCTAACAACGCAAGCAATATTCTAGAGTCAGTATAAGCCAACTCACACTGATGAAACATAAGCGAAAGAATAATAGAAACAAAAACAAAAAGCAAAGTAAACCTTCAGGTAGCGTTTACCTGGGCCTTTTATGCACAAGAGCTTGTCAGTTATGCTAATTAGTTATCAGCCAACTGAACAATAGATACACAAAAAGGGGAGGTGACGCTACCTGGCTACATTAATCTGTTTTTCTTTTTTACTCTTTTTGTCATTTTACAACGTCATGATAGCCTTGTATGCTCAGGATTTACACAACTTTAGCATTGGATTCTTATGATAAAAGGTAAATAAAAAACGACTTCAATTTTTAATAACTCCAGCTTCGGAAAGAAGAAAGAGAGATGAAGGAAGAAAGAGAGAGAGAGTAAGCCCCCAAGCAATTTGACAGAGAGGCTCTTGTTATTATACCCAGGTATAAATATTCATTAAACCCATACGGACAAGGCACACTCATGGAGACACAAATGATGAGGTCACATTAATCAAACAGGGGGGCACCTGGGAGGTTTGGGGGGGGGGGGGTGCTGAGGTAAACTGTGATTTCCTCAGAAGGGGGTTTGAAATTTGAGGTGAATTATTTTTATGTTCCTGCCACTCCCTGTACCGAATAAAAAGAAACCCCTTTTTTTTCTGGGCCACTAGCCAGACATTAAGGCGACCAGTGGAACAAAGTGCGTGCAGACACGGACGAGATGAATGTTCTAGAATGATACATATTCACTACCAGACCACCTTCATTCATTATTTGTGACTTAGAGGCTTTGAGCGGTGCACATTTCATTGCAAAGTCACAACGAAAGTCAAAATGACAAATGTGAACGCGGAGAAGTCGATTTTGGTGTCGGGCCAAGATGACACTCGGTCAAGGATTAGGAGTTTATTCACATTTAAATTACAGTATCGTTATGACAGCCTTCCCAGATTACCTGGGCTTCTGTCATACCATCAGCTCAGAGGGCTTTACAGGACTTTAAAGATTTACTATTTCTCAAAGGAAACCACGTCTGTAGTTTGTTCCTTTTTTTAATGTCTTACACGTGAATGACCTACAGAGCATGTGTTCATAGCGTCCATCAGCTTCATATCTAAACAGTAAGACTGTTCTCAGCAAAGGAAATGACAAACAAAAAGCATTTAAGTACAGGTGCATCTTTTCATTTTAAGGGCGAACTTTTGTATTATCTCTTGTTCTTTCGAGAACACAGCAACATCTTTTTTTAGATGTTCTCGTAAAATTCTTGCTGTGCAGCAAAGCCATAAAACAATTCTGTGGTTAGGGCTCCAGCACGGACTCCTTGCCGTTCACCCTGTTAATTGCACGGGCTCCTGTAACTTGACTTACTACAAATGAGACTGCACGGCAAGGCCTGTGTTATAAGCAGGAAGATGCATTGTCTTCCCTTAAATGCCCCATTAGGCCTAAGACACAGGATTATGAGGGCTCTCATTAGGCGGTCTATTCCTCACCCTGACACACTATCTCTCATGGCTCTCCCTTGTCAAGCTCATATGAACTGTGTTTAAACAAGAATTTTCAGCCAGGAAAAAAAGAGAGAGAGAGAGAGAGAGAGGGAACAGAGCAATGAATAATTCCAGCAACTCACGGTTCTCCTCTATTAGATTCGGTACAGTATAAAACCAGAACAAACCTGTTATGAGCGATAACACATTATTACAGAGTATCAGATTAGGGACCGATGAATATGAATGGCGAATGGACAATTTAAAAACTGAAAATGAGTTAGTGACATCACAGGGCTCAAGGCTGTTTTAGGTGAAAAGTCTGTATTGACTTCTGAAAAAAAAGGACTTTGATGTTTTATAACCTTTTCTTCATATCGTGTCTGCGTATATTAAATCCGTATTTATCAACTTCATCTTGAATTGAAGATAAAACTGTGTGAGAATGATTTCCTTTCCAAACATTGGATTCGCTTACAAAAAAAAAAAAAAAAGAACACCGCTTTAAGTAACAAACAGCAGTTTTGGAGCCAGAAACTGCCTTTTGAGAAAAAGCATTACAAAAAAGTCTCAACGCTGTTCTTCTCAGCTGTTACACAAACTTGTCGAGATCATTGCTCCGCTCGCTGGGATATTACCGCAGAGGACATGCAAAGCTGGATTAGTGTCCAAATAGGGCACAGACCCAAAGTCATGCTAGCTTAGCGGCATTTACATGACCCACAAGCCAGTGATATAACAGCACCATTTCATCCAGCCAGAGTGCCTGACATTGAACGGTCAGCGGCTAGCTGATAGGAGAGGGTGAAAAAAAAAGGGGACATAAAGGGGACTTTTTTCGTTTATTATTTGAAAGACCAATAAAAGGCTACATTACCCATCAGCCCACTGCGGTTACATGTTACCGTCTGAAATCTCTGCCTTTTTTTCTTTACAGCCATTAGAAGTGCTTCATGTTTCCGCGAAACGTGTAATGTTATACGTAGCTATCAAATGAGAGCGGTGGCCCCAGTTTGGTTTATAAGATTTTTTTTAGTATTTGTAACAGATTGAGTTCTAGACAGAAGATGTATTTGCTTGGCTTAAGCAATAGGCCACACTCTCACTTTTCTTTCACTCCAACAATGCAGTTACTCAATTCGCACTATTACTTTTCAAAATCACCCCAAAAGTAATCTTTTGCTTTCTCTACCGAGCCCTGAGGTAACTTAGCCAAGAAGAAAGGGGGGGGGGGGGTTCTGACAGTTTCTCGCTTTCTGGGACATCCATGTAATCTCAGCTTCATCAATGGAACACATTGATCACTGCCTATGAGAGAACCCAGGTAAATCAATCAGAGTAGGCAGGATAAAGATAGCATAGACACCCAAGATCATCTACTCATCAATAAAAGAGCAGTGAGATCAATGACAGGGCATAAAACTTTGGCTAAGTGCAAAACCAAGCTTGGAGAAATCCTGAGACTTTGCCCTTGAAGAAGTAACAGCCTGGGAGAATGGGAATGCCCTCATATTTAGCTGTCAGACAGCTGTCTGGCAATCAATAAAGCAATGCTGCTTAATAGACATGAGCTATACTGGGTGTGAACATTTCCGCTCCTCTTTGTTTCTGGGCAGCAACCCCAGTATTTACACATTTGATGCCTGAATGGATTCGCGAACTCAATGAATTCGGTGCTGGGTAAAGTCGTACCGGAAAGTCGTCCTAACTCTCAACCCTCAATTTCATACAATTACAGAAGGTGCAAAAAAAAAAAAACAACCCACACAAGCAATGATCTCTCTCGCCTGTCTCCTTCTGTATCCTCTCTCCCTCTCTCTCTCTCTCTCTCTTCCACTCACTCTTCATATTCGCATGCAGTCACGTGACACACACACAAACACACAGATATGAGAATATCCATTCTCACGGGGCTCCAGGAAACATTAAGTCTGAGCAGGCGTAGGGGAAATATCTAATATGATCATAACTACATAGCTGATTCTGTTATGACAGAAATCTGATGTCACATTTGCATTGTCAGGGCACTGGGCCGCTGTCTGTCCTGTCCTTCACAAGTAGTACAGTGAATATAATATGGCAGCTATCCTCATTTTTCTTGGCCACTGATAGCAGAAGAAACCAAAGGCATTGTTCCGGATGTGAATGAACCAGCCAACCAATTAATTACAGCAATTAAAGCACCGCCTAACTAGATTGAAGTTAAGAAGATTGAGGTCAAACAGTGTTAATTTATTTTTACCAATCCCTATTCTTGACTTTTCATGTACAAATTATCAAAAGCCCCACACTGCCTACAAAAGTGGTTCATTCTGAACCGTAATTGTTGTGAGGGGGGGAAAAAAATGGTTTGAAGGGAGGATGGACAATGAAATGGTTTTTTTGATTTTGAATTTGCTTTCTTCACCTCTCTCTCTCTCTCTCTCTCTCTCTCTCTGTGTCTCTCAGATTCACCCCTTGCTAAATTGGTTGTGACACATGCAACGTCGTCTGTATAATCTAAATTAAAGACACGAGAATGTTGAGATCTCCCACCAGACCTGGTAATGTCACTGCACCGTCTCATTCTGACAATAGACAAGAAGAAAAGAAATAAGAAATACACAGCAAAGGAAAAAAAAAAAGTGCAGCCCAGCAAAGAGACCAACGACATGCTAGTCTTTAAGGATATAGAGAAAAACAGCGTGTGATCTTCTTAATTGTGAAATTTCAAACTCATTTAGCTAGCCTGCTATCACAGTCTTGACAATGCTCATCATGAAAAGGTAAATGAATTCTTTCCTCCGTACCCAAAGAGGTCAAAAAGCACAATGCTTTTTTCTTTTTTTTCCTTTTTTTTTCAAAATATGTCCTTTTCTTCATGAGATTCATTATCACAATAGTTTCTACAGTGAGTTTGGAGAAGAGCTGTGAAAATAACACCCATTCAAAGCTTCTCTGACACTCCAGTTGAACCCACGGCCATTAATACCGGATTAGAGCGGACAGCCTTTTTTTTTTCCCCCTCAGAGAGGAGTATGAGAGAATATCTCAGTTCAGATGATATCATTGCCCTCTGTTTTAATTGCTTCTTTATATCTTCATGCACTTACTTGATTGGCCAAGAATCTTCCTTGGGAGGAAAAGTCACGGGGTACAGTATAAATAGACACGGCCACATGCTATTCTAGCATTAAGGTTTAATGATCAGGGAAACTTTACTGTCCAGCGGTCTGTGCCTTTCTTATATTTTTTTCTTTTCCTTTCTCTTTCTTTTCTCACGGAGTAGGAGGAGAAGGCCACGTCAGACTTTTATAAGCCAGGGTGAATGTACTGTTCCAGACACCGCAGTGGTCTTCCTCTTTCAGTCTGTGCCCTTTATCTTACCTCATGCGACCCACCCCACACACACACACACACACACACACACACACATATATCCTCCCATCCAAAGCCCCCCACCCCTCCACCAGCCCAAACTTGTTCATATTGTCTGCATTACTGTATAAAACCGAGTACCTGTTTTATTAATCTTCTCTTGGTATGAGATTACATCAACATTAATAGCCAGAAAATGAGCAAAGGAGTTAGTGAGATGCAAATCATCTAGTTCCCGGTCCAGTCTAATTGGGCTATCACTGATATTGACCATACACATGTATGGGAATATAAACTTTACGATAGCAGTTGTTATGAGTACAGTTCACATAGATTATATTCCGTATAACTTTCTCAGTAAGATGCCCTGATTTCTCATATATTCTCATACATTTGTAGCTACCGTGACGTGAGACTAACATAAACATTGGCAGAAATTTTCTTCTGCTCCTAGTTATAGATTTTAGCATAGTTTATGCTTGGTTTTTGTCCAACAGAAGTAAGATATGAGACATTAGTTATAAACCTAACCTTATAAAAACCTGTAATAATTACAGTGCTCAATGCCCATATTTCAACTGATCATCTGAGCTTTGCTTTCTAGGATTACACACTTACTCCAGCAGTAGTCATGAATAGGGTTCATATAGATTATAATATGTATGATTTCCAAGTGGGAAATATATATTCAGGAGGTAAAATTTTAAATTATCAACAAAACTGTTGTTCCTCATCCAGTGACTCTACGGCTACATCTTTCCGACACCGCATAACATACGTTACTGATTGTTATTGATAACTGTATTTTGGAAAGATAATTCATTTTAACCGCATACTAACTATAATTGCAATAAATTACACTCAAACTATAATTACAAAAATTACGTCCAATCACGTTCTGCTCCATCACCACCCTATGTACGAATTATTCATTTTATTTTACAAACAAACTAAGGTCTCTCTTTCTGCTGACCATTGTAGTAGATAATTATGGGGGAAAAATGACTGTAATTAGTGTCTACATATGTTTGTATTGGTACCGTGATAGATCTCACAAACGTTTTTGGAATTTGTCTTTCTGTCTGGTTTGGTGTGGAAATTAGTTCTAGATTTCTGATGGAGATTTCTGTTCTACATGACTAATGGAGATCACAAGCACAAGACTGTCATGGGTTATGAAGAGTATTCACTCTGGCAAGTCATTATTAAATATCGTTTACTCTAACAAAAAAGACCCATATAGACCTCCAAAGAAGTCCAGAAGTAACTCGTAAAAATACCTGGTACTTTCAACATCAACATGGTCTGACAAGCACTATGTAATAATAAGAAATTGCTTTCAATTTAGATGCTCAGAGGGAGGAAAATGCGTCTATAACGTTAGTTTGTCTATTGTACTGAAATCTTAAACTGCAGCCTGTTTTGCAGAATGTTCTAAAGGTGACAAGGAACTCTACAACTGTGCAAACGTTGGAATTATAAGATTCTAGGTTACATTTTTGACAAAGTGAGTTAATGGTATAAACATGTTGTCTATAGGGCATTGAATATATGCGACACGTTTTACACAGAAATACAGTTTTAAAATATGGGGGGTGGGGGATCTACTTAGACCCTTTTTTCTTTGGTATTAGAGGGTTCTGTTTGTGGGGGCACTGTCATACAATCACAATTCTCCATATTCACCTACCTGCAGTCCAGTGTCTCCTCATTAAAGGGCTTCTTTGAGTAGTCTTCATTAATAGTTTAAAATTCAAAAATGACTTTCCTCAGAAATCTAAAAAAAGCTTAAATGTAATATAAAGCTTATATGATTTGGAAAGCTTATACACAAACGATGTTATGTCCTCTGGATAGGGGCATTTTCCCTCAGATAGTGAGGAAAGTCTGAGGTAAAAATATTACAAAATATCTTTTTTGCTCTTACTAGTCTGCTGCATGATAAGCAGTTAGCTAGTAGGTTACCCAACTGGCTAGCTAGCTTGTTAGCTAGTTAACAAGCAGGTCATCAAATTAATTATCTATCTAATCTTAAGGGACCTTGTAATTTACACTGGAGTCTCGCACCAGGCCTATTACCCGCAGTGCATGATGGGTGACCTGCATCCCATTTGCGGCTGCCTACACTGATGAAATAAAACATGAAAAGGAGTGTGTGTGTGGGGGGGGGGGGGGGTTGATAGGAAAGAAAAAAGAGTGTTGAACGTTTTCATCTTCAGCAGCCTAATTTTATAACCCCAACCGTTCAAAGTCACGCTTATGATAATTTACTTTTATACATGACTATGCTACCTTTTTACCCCATAAATCACATCCCTGCATGTTAAAAAAAAAAAAAAAAACATTCTGAACTCTATGCACAATGAAATCAAAAGTTCCCTCGGTTCCGGAACTTCAGGTCAGTTCCGTGCATCCCAGCATCAAGAGCTGCCAGGAAGAGATACTATTTCCCTGCTGGGTAGGGGAGAAGCCAGTTCAAACCAGTGGACAATATTCTTTTACTGCACAGCAGTCCGAAGCAGGAGTAAATATAACATGACTGAACAAGACAGCAAGTAACATGTTAACTTGTCTTATTTAGAGTGATGCTGTTGTTTGTAGCCTAGCTCTAAAATAAATTTTTAAAAAATCTTTAAAAGCACTGTTAAAGGTTACATGGCTGGTCAACACATCTTGGAATGTGTTTGATTGTTTTATTCAGCCTAAGTGAGGCTTAAAATTAGAGAGAAAAAAAAGTTCTTTAGTGTATGTTGGTTGTGGTCTGAGCTGTCCCAGCATTTTACCTATTGCAGTTGGCTGTTATGCACGTCCAGAAACCAGTTTCCTTTGAAATTTTAGAGTATGAGTAACAAATACCTTACCCTCTTTGCAATTGCCAGTGAGTGAGTGTAGCCTAAGTGTTTGATTATAGGTTGGATTGTGGGTTTTATATAAATATGGGTCAGGTCGGGATACAGAACTGATTTGCAGATTTCTGCGGATAACAGGTTGGCGTGGCCTGAACATTGAACACTGTGGGTTGAGGGTGAGTGCAGTTTTCTAAAATAGGGCCCGTGCAGGACTCTGTTTAAGGTTAGTTTAGTGAAGGCAGTGAACCTTCGCAGTCAACGCACACACTGTTATACTAAACAATGCTGGATCATAGATTTTTGCTTTTTTTAGAGTAATAACATTGCTTCCTGTTCTGAGTAAATACATTTTCCTTGATGTAAACAAATAATAAACGTTTTAATTATTTTTTTTTGTATATGTATTTTTATACTATTATTATTTATATTTTTAGCCATCACTGATTGAGGTTTTGTGACAATGTAATGTGTTTAAATAATCATAAAAATGCAAATAAATACATAAATACATATTCTTATGCTTTAACGTTTTCCATATTTCTTATTAAAATATATACTTTTTTTTCTTTCAGACAAATCATTATCGTTGTCAGATAGAACCATAGAGTCGAACTTAATTTAACAGTTTATAAGGTTCTATCTGCTGTCTGCTTGTTACATTCATTCTAGGTCTTAACCACTTTGCCTTTGCGAGTACTTCTAAAATTAGAGATTAAAAACATGATGAAACAAGAAATCAGTGGGTACCACAAAGCATGTCTGAAGTATTTAGGGTCAAAACTTCCAAAAAATCATAAAAACTCAATATCTTAAAATGGTAGAATATTCAGATAGAACCTTATAATTGTAATACATTATGCGGTAGCGACATTTTTGTTCCAGAAGAAACCTTATGCTGGACCCCTTTAATATGAGCCAATGTCCCTGTGTGCTGTAACAGTAGAGCAGGCACGCTGAGCTGTGTTCCCTAGAGAGACGAGGCATGGAACGGGCCAGCTATTTGTCACACGGCACCAGATATAGTGCAACCTTGGCAAAGTGCATCGAGGGAGTTCCATCGCAAATCATCAGGAACAAAAAGTTTTGGGTGATTTCAATGACAATGGTTAGAGGTCTTTCACTGGGCTGAACTCATTTAACAGGAAGGGAGAAGATCCAAACACTGAAAGGGGAGGACAGGATCTTTGTGTGTTCATCGACGTTACAGTCGAAAACATTAAAAAAACGTATCATTTGTAAGCCGGTCAAAAAATGTTTTAGATTTATTGTAGATGCCCTGCGGCTGTTTCTCTGGCGAAGATTCAGGGTTAGCATCTTCTTATTAATGGCTAAAGCATCAAATCTTGTGGAAAGGATTATGCCGGAAAACAAGAAGGCGGCACGAGCGAGAACGACGTAGGGCTTGATGAAATGACAGCGTATCGTTCTCAGTTCATCCTCACGAACCAGCGCAGAGGATTAATCAGGTGTTTTCAAATGACCTCTCTCCCATGGCAACAGCCCTCAGCCGTGAATGGACCCGAAACCAAACGTCGTTAATGGGGAGGTGTTCTGGACAGAATGGGGACTGAGGGAGTGGTGGAACAATATTCAGCAATGCACTGCTATTCTCCATCACTGAACCTGAACACAATGCTGACGCCACTGTGAAAACGAAAACAAAAAAAAAAAAAAAAAAAAAAAAGAAGAAGATGATGATGATGCTTCTGGTTTTTTTTTTTCTATGTCAGCTCTGCTCTGCTCCAAAGTTAAATTATAAAACCCACGTCAGCTTTAAGATTACAGAGTGAACCTGGAGTCATGTGAAAAATGTCATAAACGGTTCTTTGTTCTGCTTCCTTCCTTTTTCTGTTTTGGTCTGTTCTCACATATATTGAATTACAGGATACAGTAACTGGTTTTCAGTCTGAAACTGGGCTGTCCAAGCACACAGAGGAACTAATTTCCATCTTAACTGCTCAGTCACCCTGTGTGTGTGTGTGTGTGTGTGTGAGAATAATCACCTTTTTTTATAGGCATGACATTGCCATAGTACTTGTTTGTGTCAAATGTATTATGCGTTAATTTGAGTCCATTTACAATGTGTAATTCACAACTGAGATAGTGTAATTCCTCATAGATTTGCATGTGCAGCTACACTGAAGTGAGAGTAACATAAATACTGGCAGAACTCCCATTCTACTCCTGAGAGATGTTAGCGAGATTTCCGCTGCTTTTAAGGAATTTCTTTTGTCCAAGGTAAGCAAGATATGAAACACAGTGCTTACTGACTGTTTTTCAACTGATAAAATATCAAATGTTTTTTTCATCAAAGTCTTACTCTAAAACCGATTCTTTTCTTCTTCTTCTTCTTCTTCTTCTTCTTCTTCTTCTTCTTCTTCTTCTTCTTCTTCCCAAAGTAAACACTGAGTTATAATTCTCATGAAAAATGAAGAATGGTTGGCCACCGCTCATTCTTTAGATGAAGCTAATTTGCTTGCGGTGGAAGGGCAGATGAAGATTCCGACTCCCTGAAAGAGCCCAGCTGGAAACTCTGAGGACGAGGGAGCAAATGGAAAGATGGCTGACCCTTTTTATTAATGAACACATTTGTGTAAATAGTAGCTATAAAAGCAGGGAGAGAGAGAGAGAGAGAGAGAGAGAGAGAGAGAGTCTGGTAAATGCAATGAGTTCCCTTCCCTTGCTTTTTTTTTTTTTTTTTGACACCATAAGCATAGTCATCAATGGCAGCATTCCAGCAATAATTGACGGAAATAAACATTTAAAAATCCACTAAAATGAAATTGGGAGAGAATATTAATGAAATGGCTCATTACTACAAAAACGCTCAGAGGATGCACAACACTTTTGGGTGAGAGGTGGTGTGAGAAGCTTTTTGGCCCTGGTCTGTCATAACAGGCCATTCACCAAGGACGATAAAACACTGTCGTCTCCTCTGCCCCCTTCTCAGGACAGGGGGGCACCCAAAACCTCATTCATTTGAGGTTTAGCTCACATATTTGTTCATCTAAAGATGTTACGATCACAGACCACTTAGAGAAATAGCTTTACATCGTTTACCGTATGCTTATATACAGATATTGTATTGATAGTAGTGTATTGATCATGATTAACAGTGATGTGTTACTCAGAATAATAATTAGGAGTTCTTGATACAGTTACATGCTAACCAGCGTAAATCAGTCTGTATTTTCTTTTTGCTTTGCATTTAATTCAGGTAGACACAGTAGACATTAGAAGCCAACATATGATATGATCCTTTGAGGCGCTGAGAGGGAAAGGCATGTAGCTTAGAGGATAGATGTCACGCTGGTGGTGTGGTGCAGGACCCATGCGCAAGACACGAAGATTGTGGTGACAAAAGGAGGACTTTACTTACAAACTAAAGATCAAAATACACGTGCAAACTGGAACAAAACCAATAACAAAAAGGTGCAGCATAACAGTGTGCATACAAAACACAAACAACGATAGACAAAGGACAAGGCAAACACTAGAGCTTAAATACAGAGGGAGAACTAAACAGGGCAAAACATGATTGGTACAAATTAACGAGGTTAATAAATGAGACAAACAGGAACAGGTGGGGGGCGGAGACAAACACAGAACTGGAGCACAAAGACATATCAAACTAAAAGTCCAAGATGAGGTGCAGGCTGTGACAATAGAGCAGTACGTTATACCATTTTTGAGGGTAATTTTATGTTTTTAAGTTGGTTTAGCAGTAAAAAGAGAGAGAGAGAGAGAGAGAGAGAGGGGAAAAGGCCTGTTGCCATTAGAGACCTTTTTTGCCTTGAAGTGACAGGTAGCAAAGCATAATAGTAGCCCAGGACACTGCAAAAAATGTTTCTGACAAGCACCACTTAACACAGCAGAGAATGTTGGCCTGTAGCTGAGCACTGTGTTTGGCCTGTAGACCCAAAATAGGTTGTTTTGAAATTTTGTGTGTGTGTGTGTGTGTGTGTGTGTGTGTGTGTGTGTGTGGGCTTCGTCCACTTTTTGATGACAAGTCACTGCATTGCTGTATCCCAAGGCCAGCCACATTAAGCATGTCTGGAACACAGCTGTCTCTGTCCACAGTGTGACTTTGAAAGGTTCACAGAAGCAGACTGGGTAATGACTCCACTGATTAACTATAAACAAGTTTGTTTACTGTCCCATCAGATGATCACAAACTCTGACTGCAAAGCATGTCATGAAAAGTATACATACATTCAAACAGCTGCAAGATTAAATCAGCACTAATGTCTTCTTTCTTTCTTTCTTTCTTTCTTTCTTTCTTTCTTTCTTTCTTTCTTTCTTTCTTTCTTTCTTTTTGTTGGTTTTTTTGTTTGTTTGTTTGTTTGGGAGTTTTTTTTGTTGTTGTTATCGTTTTTGATTTTGATTTTTGGGGGGGTTTTTTTACCTTATTTAATCTAGCAGTGATGTCTTTCACAAACCGAATTTAAGCTTACATGGCAGTGTGTTAAATTCAAAATCTACCCAACATAAAAACCAAAACAACACCACGACACGTCTTTCCACATGTTATCACGGACTTTCTCTACATTTTTATTGCATCACCACCACAAGGCAACGTCGGTACGAAGGAAAGAAACACTTTCTCGGGGTAACTGACAGTTCATTTAATAGAGTGAGACAATAAAATAGTGGGCAGACAGTGTCTGAGCGCTCACTTCCAAACAAACTGAGGAGAGTCCTCTGAAGGACATGCAAGCTGTACATCACGAGAGCCAGAACCCCAAAACTCATGCCTGTCTCTGTCATCGCGTGCCAGCCTCACCATCTCTGACAACCACCGCCCCTTTCGCCTTCCTAATAATACGCCATCCGCACTCTCTTTCTGCTTCAAGTAACACAACTGCTGAAATACAGCAAGAAGAAAAAAAGAGAAAAAAAAAAGCAATCCACCCCAACAGTTTCTCTCACTCACCAGGTAGGATAAATCACATTTGCTCAGCTCTGCTCTTGATTCAAAGAAATATTTTATGACTCAGCAAATGTCTTTTCCAAGATGAATACACGGCCCTTTACGAAGCTATTCTCAGCTGACGCGATACTACAATCAAATTTAAGCCGCCCTGCTCTGAAAACGAAGGTTGAAAGCTAAAAATGATGAAGGGCCTATTGAAGAGAATATGCCCCTATCTGCTTTAAGCTATGTCAGGGAGCGGAACACTCCCAGGCAGACCCCATGCTGGCTTATTACCTCCCCAAAAACAAACACAGCAGAGGACACGGGGGGACGTCAATATCCCCGCAGCCCTCCGGTTCAGCGTTTAATTTGTTCTGTGACAGTGAGCCCACATGAAGGGCCAGGGGGGCTAGGGCTTGCTCATTTACTGCACTGCCAAATGTCAATATATACCCAAAACAACGCTTTTTCCACAGCACGCCTCTGTCTGAGGTGCTCCTCCAATCAGCACACAGCCCAGAGCTTCCTGTTACTGTATGGTACAGCACAAACAGCCCTGTACTGCAAGGCTGGGTCTACTTATTTCCTTATAAGGGAATGATAAAAAAAAAAAAGAAAAACCCCCAACAAAGATGAGCAATGTCAAACAATTAGAGTACGGCTGCTGTGTTTGAATAAAATTCTCTGTATAGTAAAAAAATTGCCACAAGTAACAAAAAGAAATGTTTGTTTTCAAGCTCAAATTTTCCATTCTACAATTTATCTCATATTTAGACCCAAAAATTTTGTTATATTCACACATTTATCATTGTCTGAATTACTGTCTGGAAAACAAGTTAAAGCAAAGGAAGAGAAAAGAATTATTCATCTCTCACAGTATTTTATCCAAAGTTGGATTTTTTACCCGGGTGAGAAGATCTTTCTTAGATGTGAGGCTCACTTGTTTTGTATTGTGTTCTCATGAGGTTTTGGGACATTATTCAATAGGCTATTGATGCTAAATTGTTTGCTAACTAACCGCAGTAAAGACTAGACATACTACAATGCAAAATCCATTTGCAAACTAACCTTGAACTTGGCCAGTATCAAATATTGACATACTCCATACCTCTTCAGAAATTTCAGTGATTGTCATGTCGACTTTTCATGTATAAATGTGAACAGATAGTCACTGTAGCGTAGCCATGTCGGATGCAGTGCCTTGACTCAGCATAGCAACGAGCAGTAATCAGAGATCAGAGCAGACATTAATGTGCAATAGCACTTGGTTCATACATCTTAACAAAGATCAGAAATAAACCTATTGAATTTACACAGGAGGAAGAGATTTAAAAAAGAAAAAATATTCCTGTTGTGTAGGAGGCTTTTAAAAATATCAGTGTTGTGTCTGATGTTTTCACAATTTAAATTTTGGCCTGGGGGGGGGGGGGGGGGGGGGGGATACTGCAGCAACCCCACCTCCCCCCACCCCCAAAACCCTGACTTCCCTTGCATCTGCTCTAAGTTCTGTCCTTCTCCATGACCCTCTACTGACCTTAACGGCGTTTACAATATCACTGAATAGGGAAGGCGAGATATCTTTGGCTAATTAACACAAGGTTAAAACACCACCGAGTGGATTAAGATGTGACATCTCTCATTCTTGCAGCGCTGGGTCTGTATGCAAAGAACATCCATGCCTCTGTTTAGTCTTTCAGGCTGGCTAATTTGAATATCTCATTTCTTTTGATGTTTCGAGAACTGGCAAGACTCTAGACCCCTTTTGTGATAGCTGCAACGCGTTTCATTTCGTCCCGTCTCATCTGGGATTCTCCTCAACTCTATGCAAACTAATATGTTTGCCATGTTTAATGATGCACAAAATGTTCTTGAGTAGAAGTTATTTATTGTCCCGGGGGGGGGTTTCTCCCTCAACACTGTCATTTACCCACCCTGAACATCCTCCAGTGCTAAAATGAAGTGACAACATGTCCAGCCGCTACACTGTCCAAACATCATTCAAAGAATAAGTCCGATATTTGTGCTGTGTTTACCTCCTTTTCTGTAGCTACCAGAATTAATAGTCTCAGTTGCTTAGGCTACAGTTGTAAAATGTCAAATATGTCATATATAAAACATAATTGCAATGCTTTATAATGTATAAAAAATAAATAAATAAATGTAAAATACAGCTAGAAGTCACAACGCTTAGAAAGTTATTTTTACTTTTGTGGGGAACAGCTTTGAAATCCGCTCAAGTTTGCCACATAAGCACCACATCCATAACAGTGTTTTATTGGTGTGGTTATTGCAGTATTATTATTATTATTATTTGACTGGAACAGGCACACTCTCTGTAGCATGGCCAGTTAATGATTTTTCACTGAAATATATGAATATTTCATAGACTATGTGATGAGACTTTTTCCATAATACACTAAATTTTACCAGTTGTCTATGACAGTACATGACTAATGAGTCAATCATATATTGGTGTGAGGAGAAAAAAAAAAAGTCGGTCCAAGATAAAGACATCAATCATTCTTTTCCCTGCTCTTTTAGGAAAAATGAACTCTGATTGCATAATTCCAGAACCGAATCAAGGTACTGTCTGTATTGTGTGCATTAACCACATGTTCGTGTGGCAAAATGGCCATCAAAAACCCTGAGGAAGGTTTGAAAAGAATTAACATGCATACCATTGTTTCAGTCACGGGGCGGTATTAGCGCTGATATTAAATATTAAATGTACATTGGTAAAATGTGCTGGAAAAGAAAAAGAAAAAGAAAAGGAGGATGTGTATCCAATCAATAGTTCTTCAGGGTTTGAACTTTGGCTCCTGCTTTGGAGAGAGAAACTCAAACTGCAGATTGAAATCCAGCTTGCTTTGGTGCCTTTAGGGCGAATTGGATCAGCATCACAGCAAACCTCAGCTGAAACTGCAACAGGGTGCTCAAAGTGCGTATCTGCCTCCCATTGTCTTCATGTAAAACAATCGATCCTGCCCTTGTCTGAGCAAAACTAACCCCTCCCCACGAAAGACGTGCAGACAAAAACAGTATAATACAAGCTTAAGATTTTGTTTTAGCCGCAGCTTGTTCGGTCCAAGCGCCACTGAGAGCAAATTATGTGTTTAAATATATCTGAACATTAAATATAGATATATATCTATAATACATAGGGGTAAATATATACATAGCACATATAAATATTGAATATGAAAATGTGCACCCTCTTGGCAATACCTCGTAATTTTAGATGTTTCATGTTTTCATTTCAATACCAATAAACCAAAAGTACATCGCTCTGTTGACATATACAGCGTAACGAATTGTCTAACTCAGCTTTTCTAATTAGAATTTCATCCATTCATTTAATACTTTATTTAGCTATTTTCCGTGTTTGCATATTAACGCACTTTGAGCTCATTTTCAATATTTATCATCATGATAAATTTACAGTCCTGTCTACAGTAAAATGAAACATGGGTTCTCTGAGCAGTGCAGATTTGTCATGCGCCATGGAGAGCATTCTTCGGTGGGGAGCCTCTTCCGCTCAATAAGTGGAGCTGAGTTTTATTAGTCTCTGCTCCTCTATGAGTAAAAATTCTCTGAGCAGATGCCTTATTTTGCCATTCCCTTTCATGTCTTTGGAATAAACTTATCACTTTAATGCAGTTTTTCCAGACATCACGTTGACTCCTGTCCCCTCTGGCTTGTCAGGGAAGTTGAGCTGAAGATGAAAAGAGAATGGAGAATATACACTCTTTAAACATGCACACCCCTTCAGTCAGAAACATGCCAACTGCTAAAGTTCAACCAAAGGTCAGCCCGAAGACTCAGCAGTTGCACATACTATGAGAGACAGACAGGTGCATATTTCTGAGGTAGCTGAGACACACAGGTTGCTATAAGGTTTTGCCCTGCCGTGTGTGCTCTTGCTGCCATGTCTTGCAAATTGCATCTGGTTATAACTATCTTATGTGGAGAGATGATGTGAGTAGGCATCAGAACTCCAATCTCCCTCTAGGGTAAAATCTTGATCTCATGAATATCTGTTAACTCGCCATATTGCTTTGAAATATATTTTATGCTGAAAAAACATATGCCATGTAAATGAAGGGTCCTTACAGTCTAATATAGATATATTGTGCATACCTTGTATTTATAACCACAGGAATAAAATAGGTGAGACTGACAAAAAGAGAGACAGAAGTTGAAAAAAAGACAAATAAAGACAGAAATATCTTTGTAATGATCATTGAAAGAAACCAAAAAGATCTTTGTAAAACTATATATATATACACACACACACACACACACATATATACAAAACAAAGCGTGTGGCTTAAGCTTCAAATCTGAACTTTCCCGTGGTAAGCTTTCCAGTAGTGGCTGTATTTGGATACCATGTTTAGATGATCTGATCCGTTCTTAGGTGAGGTCATATAACTGTCTGGCTCAAAACATAGCAAACAAAGACCATGAGTAGAAATAAACATCAGGTCGCCTGGCCCAGAGAATGGAATTTCCACTTCACTGGTTTGATTTCAGGTATTTTGATGTCATAAACCTGTGGATTTTCTGGGGAAGAGAAAAAAAAATGGTGTGAGTTTCTCTGTATATCTGATAGTTCCGGTTCTGTTAGTAGAACTGACTGCCAGTTCTTTCCCAGATGGTTAGAGCAAGAATACCAGAACCTGGTGAAAGAGACATACATTTCCCATCAATTCCCACAGTGGGCCTGTGAAAACTGTAGAAGCACGCCCCAAGAATAGTAAAAAAAAAAAAAAAAGAAAAAAACTGTCCATCTCTTCTTGAGGTCCTTCAATGACTAAGAATACGACAGAAGGAACCGTGACTAGTCCCCAGTCAACAGAATTTTAGAGAGACTGGGTGACTAGGGACCTTACAGATAGGACTCAACAAGCCTGTTATTGAGGAACGTAGGTATTGCTAATTTTCTTGTGTAATCTGGAAAGAGGTAGTTGAATGGGGATTTTATTTTTTTCACACCACTGTTACTGCCGCATTTCAAGTCATTTTGTCCTTATGTTTGCTGTGCAAAACATTGTCCAGCAGAAGCACTATCAGTAATAAAAAAGCTGAGAGATTGCTGTTTCACAAGTTTTATTTTTTCATTACTAACATGGGCTAGGAAAAAAAAAAGCTGCAAGCTAAACTATGTAATTTCACATGGCTTCATTATTCATTAAATAATACGGTTATTTTTTTTTAAGCTCCTCTATGACTATTTAATATAGACATGTATATTGGATTGCTGTAATTTGCAGTGGATTCATCCTCGGACTGGAGAGCGGTTTCGTTTGGCTAAGTGTAGATTCATTGTACTTCTCTTTTTAATATTCGTCTATGTGTCTCTGGGGATGTGGCCTTAGGCGATTCGGGTTGCCAGGCCTGTAAATTCCACTGAAAATGAGGGTTTTTCTGGGTATAATTTGTTGTATTGGTGCCATCGCCATACCAGAGTATGCGAAAGCTATGCAGGTTTTGTCAGAAATGCAATACTCACTGACTGTAGAAACATTATTTCATGATAATCATAAATTCTAGGGTTTCAAATAAGGCTTTGGACACATTTGTCTTGGCACAATTATTAATTTGTAGCTTGGGGCTAAGTTATGTCTCAAAAAAAATCAATGTAGCTCTCACAGGTTGCAATTAGGGGAGAATTAATCAGAGCTCTGGGTCTTTGAGTCATAAATAACAGTGGAGACCTCAGACCCACTGGCCTTTACCTAAAAAAAAAAAAAAAGAAAGAAAGAAAGAAAGAAAGAAAAGAAAAAGAAAAAATCCGGAAAATAAAATACATGAGTTAGGGGCAATTTACAGATCAATCAAAATGTGTTTTCATGGAAATTGCTGGGGAAAAAAAGGGGGGGGGAGGGATTTCGGTATCGATTAGTGATGGACACACTTTTGTAAGAGTATGTGGTAGAAATCAATAGAGGATGATTCATTTCAAAGGGCTGTAATGGCAGCCTACTGGTTCCCCCAGTGGGTTGAACCTTTTATTTGCAAGTAATGCCGCTTGATATGTTAGTTTCGATCTTCGCCCCTTCTCTCTGGGGCTGTTACAACATTTAACCTCAGCTTAGGCCAATGAGACAACAAACAAGGCCATTTGTAACACATCTGACAAGAAAGCCTTAATTTATACAATGGTCAGTATTTTGTGCAAATTATACACTCACATATTAAATGGTACGCAATGTACGCCAACACTTCTTAACAGACTTTTTTTTGCCAGACGTTATTTTTCAAAGTAAATACAAATCAGAGACAAGCTGCGCTTGCCTAAGCGATTTTTTGTGTCGCACTGTTGTGTCGCGCCATTAAAGAAAATTTCTGGAACGCATCACGCAATTAAAAAACGTTTCCGGAAACCTCCGTGCTGCTTGCGATGAAGCTACAGAGAAAAAGAGGATCATAACAACTGAAGTATCATTTCATATTCTTTACATTTATTATGTACCAAAAGGTTGAGGACAAACGCCTACCGTCTGTAACACAGTAGTAGTAGTTAGCTGGAGACTTTGTCTTTGTCTTTGAAGGTTAGTATTGGCAGGGAAGAGTGGAAACCAGGAGAGCAGGGAGACAAACTGCTGTTCCTTTATAATTATCCTCATTCTACAGGCTGTCGGCCTAACCACTACAAAGCGCTCATTATTGTTCTAAATTGCAGGCGCTCTTCTCTGTCTCCGCTCAGCCTTCCTCTTCCTCTGGCGGCGTCCAACCCCAGGACATCCCATCCAGCCTAGTGTGTTAACAGTCAGGGTGGACACTGCTGGACGCCATAATTGACCAGCTCTGAACCAGCGTTCACTTTTATTAGAACTGAAAGACAGCTGCACTCTCCCACAGGGGGGGGTTACCGTCAGAAGCGGTGAGGTAAGATTCTGGAGGACCAGTTGGGTGTCTTTGACATCGTCTCCACTCAGGGGAGAAACAGTGAGCTCTATCTGAGGGTCGTGGAAGTCAAAAGCCTTTAGACTTCAGAATTAGTTTGTTTCGTTTTTTGAAGTGCGATCGAATTTTCTTCATTCAAGAAAATGTTTGGTACTTCAAACTTTAAGATGGCTCTCTTTGCTGAGCACATCCCATATACAACACGGACCTTGTCACAAATCTTCCTCTAAAGGAAGTCTCAAAACTTTGGAAACCTTTCATTACTGTTAAGTGCCGAATAACTATTAAATTTGTGCTCTTATTGCTTCTTTGTTGTTCGTCCTTGCAGTTCACCAAATTCACACTCCCACAGCCAATATTGCAAAGACCATTTACAGAGCTCCTCTCATTTTGTGCTATTGCTGTGGTAAGACTTTATTGTAATCGTGTCCCTGTGTGTGTGTTTGTGTGTGTGTTGTGTGTATGTGTGTATGTGAGTGTACGTACGTGTACAAGATTTTATTGTAGTTGTGTGTATGTGTGTGTGTGTGTGTGTGTATGTGTGTATGTGTGTGTATCTGCGTGTACAAGATTTTGTTGTAATTGTGTGTGTGTGTGTGTGTGTGTTTGTGTGTGTGTGTGTGTGTGTGTGTGTGTCTGTGTGTGTGTGAAAGACTTGTTTCTTGGGTGTGGAAACGAGTGGAGGGCTTAAATGGCTTTTTTTTTTCTTACAGGAGGTTCCATACAAACCCATCCCTGCAAAACGTTTGTCATCTCTGCAGGCAGCGATCTGGCAGACTTTCGGCAGCTTTCTCAGCACCTGAATGAGATGCTGTCAATACAAAAACATCTGCTTAACCAACTGTGGCCAGTTCCTGCACAATGTAGAATGGTGACAGCAATTTCAGTGAAATAATTCTACAGTGCTCTAGAAGTGTATGATGAAATCTTTGGAGATCTGCACCATTTCATCAATGGGTTTTTTGCATTTCACATGAAACGACATTACTTTTATGGCCTAGCATGAAAACTGCACACCACACACGCATGCACACACATTATATAAAACATAAGTGAGAGAGAGAGAGAGAGAGAGAGAGAGAGAGAGAGAGAGCTTTTTATAACACTGAATTTTTTTTTTCAGGAGAATAATAATGTTGTAATGTCCTTTGTTTCATTTAGTCTCCTTATTTGACCTCCTTTGATTATTGCCAAACCTGAGCAGTATGTGAAACTGCCAGATTACGTCTGAAGACAGAGACATATTCCATTTCAGGTCTCTTGTATCTGGATTTAAGAGGCTACTCAGTCTTTGTCAGGCCTGTCTAGACAAGTAATATGTGGATG
Source organism: Chanos chanos (assembly GCF_902362185.1). Lineage (NCBI taxonomy): Eukaryota > Metazoa > Chordata > Actinopteri > Gonorynchiformes > Chanidae > Chanos > Chanos chanos. Next base: position 12,608,350 of record NC_044502.1, read on the forward strand.
TTCACAAACCCTCGTGGCAGTAGGTGAAGGTGAGGGTCTCCTTTCGAATACATTAACGATGTTTCGTCCCACAATGCCTTGCTGATAACCGCGTCCTTCTCAGCCTTGACTCAGCTTTGGAAGGAAAATCGGGCCACAAGTTCAGATACACACTACATGCGTATCAGAATAGGCTTAAAATAGGCTTATGGAATGGATTTGCATGGAAATTTATGATCCGTGGATGACTCTCTTGTCTGTGCTCCAGAAGAAGACACGGACAGATTACGAGGACTCGGCCCGGCTGCAAGTCTTGCGGCCTGGAAGGGGTTAACTGTCAAGGAAAATGTGAAATCTCTGATAATTACAGGTGATCAGTTGAGGGGAAGCAGCTATGGGCAGAATCCACCCTTGTAAGAAAGCAAAAGGTGGCTATATTTCAACCCCAGAGTAACCACAAGGACTGCCTCACAGCAGTAATCTTAATATGGAAATATTAAGCAAATTACCTGTGAAAGAAGGACAGTCATTTGAACGTCAGGGGTTGGGTCCTTTTTTCCCCCAGCAGACTGACTACCACCAGAGTCAGCCATGTGAATACACAATGCACTTAATTCCTTTCCAGTCGAACGCGTAGATTGAGGTTTTCTCAGGTCAGATAGTAAAGGGTTTTATTCAAACCTCCAAATTGTTGAAAGCAGGTTTATGTGCGTGGGGCTGACTTTTGTCATTCATAGGTTGTTTTTTTATATAAATATATATATATATATATATATATATATATATATATAAACTGCCTCTCTCTTTCTCTGTCTCTCTCTCTCTCTCTCTCATACAAAGTCAAAAATATTGTGCCCAGTAATGCACTCTGCTGCTAGTGTGTTAGGTGTCTGTACCATAACAGAATGCAATCATTACCATACAGACTTGTCCTGCACTGTGCTTGGTCCTGACAAATGATTTAATGGGAAGTGAGCTGGTCTTTCACCCACCCACTCATGCCTCTCGTTCACTGCCTGGCCGGCCTGTTTCATGACTGCAGCACATTACGTTTAGCGCACAGGAGGGAAACCGGCTCCTTTGGGAGGAGGGTGCCACCGCAAGCTGGACCCTCTTTTTATATATGCTCTGTATCTATAAAGCTCTTTTAGAATTATTCCCCTCCCAATTTCAGAAATACCTTGTTCAAAGTGTGCCACCTATAGGACAAAAAGTGTACTGCAATGCTCTTATCTGATTTTTTTTGTTTTGTTTTGTTTTTTTGTTTTTTTTAAGTTGATTTCCTGCATAGGATTACAATGTCACATTTAGCATTTTTTTTAAGAGCAAGACTGATTGGACTGTAGAGTGAGAGTATAGTGTAAATATCTAATATATAATATACCAAATTAATCTCCTACAACATCATATCAGAATTTATGTAGGGTTTTTTCTTTTTTTTAAGATTAAAAAAAAAAGATTCAAATTCATCTGGAACCGGGTTAGTTTCTGAATCTCTAAATGTTGAGTGTGACTGTGCTGGCAGTATTTTAAAACAAAACACCGTCCACAAACTGAATATAAACAGACTCCTTTTCCAGACTCATAAAAGCTGAATTAAAAAAAAAAAAATAACAGTCAGTCTGTCTCTACTTTGATATTAAAAAGAGTGAATAGACTGACATAAATATTGACACCCATTTTTCAAAACTTAGGCAATCTGTTCTTTCTTAGCCAATATATGGCGGTCTTATTCCACACTTTATAATTGCAGCACTGTTCAGCAGCAGTGCCAAACTCTTATGAGCCTAGACTCTACACTTTTGTGAAGTACTTGTGTGTGTGTGTGTGTGTGTGTGTGTGTGTGTGTGTGTGTGTGTGTGTGTGTGAGAAAAAATGCCACGAGAGTAAGTTCTCGGTAATCCCTGGAGTAATTGCTCCTACCTCGTCTTGATCCGACTGTCAGACTGTGCTGCATATTTACATCTCTACCTGATGCTGTCAGAAAAAATAAAAAAAATAAAGAAAAAAACAGTGCCATCCTTTAACATTTCAATACCACAGAGCAAAAGAAAAAAAAAAACTCTACACAATTTCACCCAGACTCTCTGCATATTTAAGAATGTGGTGCAGCTCGTTTTTGAACAGATATACCAATATATTGTCACTGTCAACAGTTCTGCTTGCCTTTCTTACTGTTGTGCCGGCAAAAATATTGTAGCATATTGAGATGTTTTCCATAGTTATCGTGTTGTTTATGACTTATTGTTTTGCCCAGTGCAGATGTATGTTGATGTTCTGAACGTTCTGAAAAGTTCGTGACCCCCAGAGCCTTGTGGGAAACCGTATGTTGACAGGTACGTGAGATTAAGTTTCACACTCTGACAGAGAGCAACATCGTCACTCTTTCCTGATTGATTCAAACTAGTGTACACATGTAAGCTTTCGCTCGATGGAAGTTAAACAGTGATTTCTCTGTCATGAGTTGATGTTTGATGTGAGTGTGTGAAACTCCCACATGGCCCTGGGAGATTGCACAGAAGGAGATCGGAACAATCCCATAATGCATCTTTGAAATACATTTTTTTTTTTTGGTTTTGTTTTTGTTTTTCACTCAACTGTCACTCACTTTTTTTTTGGTTTTCACATGGTTGTTTAAAGTTTCGGGAAACTGAAAATTTCTGTTTCAAATTTGTCTTGTTCAGATAAAGATATGAAGTTAGTAATATGGTCGTACGATACTTCTCATAACACTCAAATACACACACAGACACACACACACACACACAGATACACACATACACATACACACACACACACACACACACACACACACACACACAGACAGACGGTTCAGATAGATTTGCAGCTTCAACACACCCAACCAGTCTTACTGCAATCGAATTTATTCCGCAATCAAGCTAATTTGCACCAAAAACGCCTTGTTCTTGAGCAAACGTTTCGAAACAAAGAGTTCCAGAATGAAGGGAGTGGGTAGAAGCTAGTTAATCTTCTCTTCCCTTCAAATACCCCGGCTAACTCATTAAGATCAGAGCAGAGCCATTTGCACAATGACCAACCCCTAGATAAAGTCAAGACTTCATCACCGCCGGGTTCCTCAGAGAAGACAATGAGTCCGCCGAGCTGAGATATTTTCAGAAGAATAGAAACATACGGCACACGCAGTAATAACTGCACAGGCTTATTGAATGGGGAATACCCCAATTGCTATATCAAATGAAGTCCTTGAATGCCCTCTCCTATTGCCAAGTGCTTTAAACTACATTAACACCAACCTCCTGGTAGGCTCAAGCAAGCATTTTTTATTGAGAAATGGAGGACAATATGCTCGAGTGAGAGAGTGTGAGTGAGCTAGCAAATCGTTTTTTTTTTTTTTTGAAAGAAATTCACTCAGGACTTGACTGGCTTTCCTGTGTTGGAGAGTGAGAGAGAGAGAAAAAGATAGGTAGAGAGACGGGGAGAAAGAGAGAAAGAAAGAGAGAGAGAGAGAGTTAGTTCTTTCAGTGTGTTATCAGGATTCTTCCTAATTATTTCCAGTGGAGGAAAAAACCATGGTTAAAATTTTTGAACGTATAAACAATCGCGCCGACAGGCCTTTAGCTAATCCTGTTTCCAAACGTAAACCACCAGCCAAGGTCAAAAGGAAGAATAAAAAAAAAAAATCAGTTATGAATTTGTCCCATCACAATAACTTCCAAGGGTATTCCCGGACATAGCTCATCAAAAAGGAAACCAATCACCCGGCACAGTTATTTGCAGAAATAGACTGTTACAGTGCCCCGCCAACTACCAATTGAATTCCTTTAACCCCACTCCGTACTCCCCTGCATCCATTCGAAATGAACAGGCATTATCACCACTGAGACTCACATTAGATCAGGAAACATTCGACTTGGGTGCCATAACTATGGAAGATGCAGAGCCGACGTGATTTCATTGTGCTGGTACGCTCATTATGTTTGTGCGATCCATTATGGAATTCAATTTAATTCATAGCGATAAGGAAATTAACGTTAATGTCCCTCTGCTTAATAGGAATTTAAATGATAAATGCACTTTTTACATTTTTTTTTTTTTTCCTTTGCACATGAGCAGAACCCGCTCACAGTCGTGAAGCTCGGGCTCTGTCGCGGTTGAATTTTAATTGCTTCCATACCCGGGCCGCAGCTGCCGCGATCGGGCCGGTCGCAGGAGCGCGCGACCACACCGGCGCTGTGTTTCCGGTATGCACCTCTGCCCATAATCGTCCCACTTTGTCCGGGCTTTTGAGCGCCTGCTAGCAGCCACGGTTATCCGCCCCGTGGGCTGTCAGAACCGATACTGCCACCTCACACATTAAACGGGCCTGACAGGCTGGTGAACCGCACCATCAAAAAGCTGCAGTCCAGCCCGGGAATGCTGGACGCTGGCCAGAGGGCAAAAGAGAGGGAGTGAGAGAGAGAGAGAGAGAGAGAGAGAGAGAGAAACACACCCAGTCTGTCAGCTTTGCGCGTTTTTAATTCACCACAGCCTTTTAGATCCCAAGACCTTTTCGGGGAGAGAGAGAGAGAGAGAGAGAGAGAGAGGGAAAAAGAGACAGAGAGAGAAAGAGAGAGACAGACAGAGAGAGAGGGAGAGGGAGATAGAAAGAGAGGGAGGGGGGGGCAGAGGGAGAGGGAGAGAGAGAGAGGGAGAGGCAGAGGGAGAGAGAAAGGGAGAGAGAGAGGCAGAGGGGGAGAGAGAGACACACAGAGAGAGAGAGGGAATGAATGAGGAATGAGGTGGAGAGTCTATGAGACTCTGAGTGCAGATTCGAGCACTCTTAAAGGCAATGGGCGTCTGTCAACAGACAACACTCAAAAACCCTGACAGTGGTGGCAGCTCTGCTATGTATTTTAAACAGCGCTCAGATCCCAACATATGGGCAGTATGCATGTACAACAAAGCCTCTAAAACCAAAGGCACTGAACACACGGATATGTTTAATAACATGCATCTGTTCTATGCTATCCTGGCCTAATTTTGACAACGTGGTACGCCATGACCGAAGAAAATGGTTAGTGAAAAGTGACACAGTATTGAATGCTTAGCTTCATCCACCAAAACCAAGAAGAATAGAAACTGAGCTGTTTTTTGTTGTTGTTCTTCTTCTTATTGTTGTTTTTGCTAATAATCTTTCTATCTAAACCAGCAATGTTGATGAAAACACTGCCTGCTCTGACACTATGGCTTTGAGATGAAAATCAGTCGGGAGGAGAGAGAGAGAGAGAGAGAGAGAGAGGGAGAGATTCCAGCACTCCTTGCCTTTTGTGACACTCTCAGTGAAAATATCCAGAGTTGGACCTCAGTTATCCACCGAGCTCTCCCTTCTGCAGGGACATCTATACTGAGTCCTGACAAGGAACATGAACTGTTTTTTAATACATTTATGAAGCAGCTCTCAGCCTAGCGCAGGCTGCAGGCCACTGGCCACGGTTTTTACCTCTCTCCCATCATCTTTTACCTCTCCCAAGATCTTCATCTTCACAAAATGATGTTTTTAAAATTGCAAGGAAGGCATTAGGCAAGCCAGGGTGTTTTATCTAGACACGAGAAGCTCGTTTAAAAAGTGAAGAAAATAGGATTTGAAACACTCGAACAAACATGAGAGCTTAAATGGAGATACAGCCATCTATACCGAATTATATCTGCAGCTAAACAAATGCTGTTTAATGGAGTCTATATGACGAGAAACAATCCAAGGTCATTTTTGTATACTGATAGGACATACTTCAATACAACCATCATACATATGACATAAGTCTTCAAAGATTACACATGCTAGCTTTAAATAAAGTGGAACCAGATGGACTCAGTAGTTTAACATTAAAGGCACACATCATGTCACTTGAGGAAAAATTGTAACTGTTGATTGAGTTCATTGCTTCTCTACCTTGGTTTAATTCTGGAGAATTATAGCCGTAATGTTTCATCTCTTCTAAGACAAGGCAAGCCCCGACGGCAACTCATCTTTCTGTTTATGCCTGATCAAAACTCGTTAGTCATTCGCATACAAATTTGCTCGTCAACACACAGAAGCACATGCACGCGCACGTGCAGACACACACATACACACACACACACACACACACACACACTCTCTCTCACACGCACACACACACACATACACACAAACACACTAAATAATAAGCGCATATCAACACACACAATACATTTGTGCATTAAACGAAGACGTGCCTTCATTTTCTCCAGAATACTGAAGTCTACTTTGTCGTCAACAGGGTGAGGAGCAGGGACAGGGAACCCTCCTGCTGAGAATGTACCCTCCCGACACATTCGGTTTTAATCCTAATCCGACACACCTGACGCCTAATTATCTGCATCAGGCGTGTTAGATTACAGCTACACAGATGATCCATAGGATGGTAGGTCTCCAGAAACAGGGCTGGCTATCACTGTGCACCAACGCTAATACTGAGGACCGAACTAATCCGTCAAATGTGGTGGTAACCTGAAAGAAACCACAGACAACAGGGGTGTACGTGAACCCAGGCCCCTTCATTTCTCTTCTTTCTCCGAGGGGTGCTTTTGATTCTTTTCTCTTTTTTTATGATTGTTTTAGCATGGCTTGCTGCCAACAAATGGCTATACAAACACAAAGCCTTGTTAAACAAACAGTTGAACTTTGGAAATATCCACTACAGCTAATTATTGCAACCACTGCAATATAACACAATTACAGAAAACCTCTCTTAATTCTGAGAATCTGGAGGATGCACATGGTTTGAGCATGCAGGGTCATTCCAGAACTGTGGGGGAATCAACACACAGAGGCTACAGTGCAGTCCAGCCCCAACTCTGTGACACTGATAAAAAAGCAACAGGAGAGAGTACAAACACAAACCAGAAGAGCTTGTGACTTCAGTTCCAATATCAGACGACAATAATAATTCATTATATCTATACAAATATATAGGTATATCAAACGGGGAAACTTGCGGCCTACGACGGTAAAATGCTCAACCAGACGCAAAAAGATGCCCGAACAAACAAATGAAATTTTAGGAACACGTAGGGTAACAAGAAAAAAAAGGCGTAATTACACAAGGGTTAAAAATGTAATTGCGATGCATGACATCTCTCTCCACTCCAAATGAAATAACCCGCAGTGTTTTACACGGACTCTGATAATTAGATTTTTACCAGGTGGTGCTAGATTCCCGCAGAACACTCCCACAGTGAGACCCAATAATGTTTTACCCAATGCAAGGATAACCAAATAACAATTTGCCTAGAATGAATGTATATATACATATATAACCGAGTCAGTGTTTCACTGGTGCACTACTGAAGAAATAAGCAGATTGATCAGAGCTATTTGACTAGTATGTTTGTTCACTGATTTACTGCTCAACCGGCCAGCTCTTACCCATCTGATCCGAGGCTGTGGCTTTATTTATCTCTGCACCTGCTCCTCTCTTTTACTCATAAATAAAAAAAAAAAAAAAACAGGAGATGCAATTGCATCAAAGTCCAGAGAGAAAAAGAGTGAGAGAGGGAGGGAGGGAGAGAGAGAGAGAGAGAGAGAGAGAGAGAGAGAGAGAGAGGGAAAAGCAGAGAGGGAGAGGAACAGAGACAGAGACACGCAGACAGAGAGACGAGAGACAGACAGATGGAGATCGAGAAGAACTTCTGAAGCAGCGAACGCCGGAGCGAGGCTTGTGTCCTTATTCTGACAGGTGCTATGTCTCTTTGAGGTTGCGTGTCACCGGACGAAATCCCGGCGCCTCTGTGGCAACTTTGGGCATAAAACCTTTTATCACCGGATGCAAATTAGAACGCTTTGCTCTCAGGGACATTTTAATGGAAAAGACAATTAGCAATGAATCCAAACCTCCATTTAACAAACCGAGTTAAAAAAAAAAAAAAAAGCGAGTGAAAGAGTGAATAATTTGATCTAAGTGAATCAACTGATACATGAATTTTTTAAAATTGTGATATCAGTGACAAAAAAGAAAGTCTTAACCATAATCTGAGCATTCTTGGGAACTACCGGCAGTTCACAGTTATGTTGGTGAGGCTGCATAACCGATTGGTCGTGTTATAATAAGAATCCCTAGAAGCCTGTAATTAATCACATTAGACAAGATGGACAGTACGCAATAAATGTAATTTAGCTCAGAGCCAAGTAAACCACAGCTGATAGGAGCAATGAGCACATCCTTGCCTTCTTTAGACTGCGCGTCAGTCACACTGTCTGCGTTTAATGTTTCTGTGTAGGAGTGACCACCTCTTAACTGTCAGTCTACCAGTAAGCGTATAGTGGGTGCGTATCATTTTCCAACAGGTCACTGACTGCAGATGGTTGGACGATGAACTGTTTTAAACAGCTGTTAAACCTTTAGAGTACAGGACTGCGGCAGCTTTTGAACAAAATGATGTCTTTATGAAGTCCTTTCAAATGTCTTTTTTTGCTTTAATAATTTGGTAGCTGTTGTAACTTGTGGAGACTTAAACTGTGGAGATCAGTTCAGTAGGAAGCAGTGTATTTATATGTGTTTGCTTCCAGCAGTGAGAACGAGGGGCCATGTACACCCAAATTAAACTTAATCATATATAGAGAGATTAAGATCCCTGGGGCAGGTAAGAGACAACTATACGCTCTCTTTGTAGCACAATATTACCGTATGTGTTAAAGAATCTCTGAGCTGACAAAGGGAAAATACAACAACTGACACCAACACACAGACACAGACACACACACGCACACACACACACACACACACACACACTAAACGTAGAGAAAGAGAGAGTGAATTCTCTCAGAGTCACTGAGGACTGTGTAATTGTTTCTTGGCTGTCAAGATGTGGGTTTGCACTTACAAGGAGTCAAACGACAAACCACAACCTTCCTGTCATAACAACTATCCCCAAGACTGTGTCCTCACGGCAGCTTACTCCCTCCTCACTAAATATTCATGATGAATATCAGATTACGTTTATTCACGCTAAATTATTCACTCACAATGAATTGTTTCCACGAAAGGGAGTCAACTCCTCTACTCTCAAACACACTCCATAACGCTCTTTTCCGCCGGTTCTTTTAATTCGAGGGTATCAGGCGCTTTTTTTGTCACGAGCTCCGTTTTAAAGCCCCATCCACGGTTGGACCCCCGCAGCTTTATAGAGCACATCAGAGCTTCATCTGTGTGTCAAATTTTGCCGCTAGTGAAATCTATCCCAGGAGAGTGGAGAAACCTACTAGTTAATGAGATAATTCTCTGCAAATGGCCTCTCCTTTATTCCAAGGTGATGGCTGAGGTGACATAGCTTAAGAAGCCGCGGAGTTTCGGGTCTTGACTGAGCATAAGAACTGGAGGCCACGTTTGCCCTTTAGCTGGCCGGTCCTAAGAGAACGAAAACAACAAAGAAGACAGTGAAGTCATAGAGGAAGCCCTCGAAACCCCTTATAAGGGAACCAAAAGAATGTTCAGGCTGATTGACATCAGTTTGAACTTTCACTTCTAGTGCAATGATTACTGCTTTGAGAATTTTAGTACCGTCTCTGTCATTTCTTATTCTTCTAGACAGTGTTCTTTTTCCAAACCTTTATGATGTTAGAACTTCTATAAATGAATCAGCGGGAGAGCCGGCTGTCTCCCGGAGAGCTGATCGTCTCAAGCTTAATTTTAGACAGCACTTTGGGTCCAGGTTTGATTTTAACACAGGAAAAGGATAAAACCAGATAAATCTCCGTGTGATGTAAATTGAAGCACTCAAGCATAATAAAGAATTCATGCAAAAGCCTAAGTGCCATTAATCTGTTGCCATGACACCCTTCACATATAAAACGGGGAAATGAACATCAGTTCAATAGACAGAGTGAATAGTTACATCGGCAAAAACAAATGTGATTAATTAGCATATCTCCTTAAGTGTTCAGAAAGTGCCGCTTAAGAGAGTCTGTTTAATTTCAGTATTGTTCCAGAACAGAACATTCCAGCGAAGGCTATTTTTTTTTTTTTTTTGCTGTTGTTTTTTTTTTTTGTGCTGTTGTTTTTGTTTTTTCCAGAGAGCCATCCGCAGCGCTCTGCCACTTTCTTTAAGACTTACTGCTGTTTTCTATGGTTCTCTGCTCTTGTGGGTACAATTTCATTTCAACCAGTTGGAAACTCTTGTTTACTGTGGTGGACTGATGTTTGTGTACCCTTTTTTTTTTTTTTTTTTTTTTTTTGCTGTCGTAACCTCTTTAACATAACCTCTCTTGCTTTACCCATCAGTTTAACAAACATCTACAACATGGCCATTCTGTTCTGGCCTGTTGCGCTGTCTAGTTAGTGACACGGAGGTTGCGGTGACTGCTACAGGAGTCATAGAACATTCTGCTGGGGTCTGGTGCAGCCCACAGTTTTGCTTATCCGCAGACTCATTCAGGTGGCAGGAGGCCGCAACAGCCAATGAACTTGCATAACTCACCCGGTGAAGCAGTAATGGTGAGTGTCCCTCGGGACCAGGCAGGTAAAAAGAGTAACTCTGTGAATTACAACAGCAGTGCTGATGGCCTAGCCTCACCTCTTCTTTTCCTCAAACTGCGAGATAGCTGAGAAAAGTATTCCATCCTCATTATTTTTTCAACCTGACAACGATTGTCAATTTAGCTCCATAGAGTCAAAAATAAAATACCTGGTTGTTTCTTTTCTTTTTTTTTTTTTTTTCTACTTCTGCCTTTTTCTGTCTCTGCAGTTTTCTGCCCAGACGTCTTCATTATTCACAGATGAATTTCTTTGCGGTTTCAGTGTGAAGTAACTGTTCGTGTCAGCCCATGAACTGATGCATATAAATACTTAAAAGCAACCAGGATGCAAAAAGGAGCAAAGTTAAATATCAAATCTTCAGGGGGCATCTTTAATGCTCAATATAAAGTGGATAAATAGCAGGAGGAAAAGTGCCGTAGCATTTACCAAGGTCAACGAGTCTTTCTACCGAAGCACTTATAAGAATGCAAACCAAAGTCTCACTTTTCGGCAAATTTGGTTAGAATATCGTTTAATTATCACGCTACTGGAGCAGCTTGGCTGGTTCTCAACTGTTTCTGTAGCGGAATCAATGCTGTCACAGGTGGAACAAGTCTCTTTAAGGGGACGTAGTGTACAGGAATGTGCCTGCCTCCCTTGGTAGAGCTGAAATTTTAATTAGCATTGGTTTCAGTTTGGGTCACTAACATAGACATTCATTAGAGAGTACTCAATATTTAATTAAATGGCTCTTGCTTTACATCGTCCTCCTCCCAACACACCATTCCCCAGCAACACCTTTTAACCACGCGGCATCTTCATTAATCAGAGCATAGCCCTTAATGAGAAACTGTGCCGTCAAAGCCACAGTCCACGGCACGGAATGGTGGTCAGACAGGTTTTTTATACTCTGTGGAATAAAGGGAAATGCACTTTGGAGCTTTCGCTTTTGAGCGGAATCGTGGCAAAGCGCCGCACAGAATATTAACTACGTGTTTAATAGTATTCGACGTTAAACTTACGACTTTCTCTTCATTGTGGGTTCGTATTCAAATTGCTTGGAGTGTGAGCAGTTATGAATTATTTGGCTACTCAGCATTCTAAGGCAAACCGACTCCAACCCCATCTTTTCCTCTGTTTTTCGTCAATTTTTTTTTTTTTCAAATAAATATGAAATCACTAGATCTGTAAAATACAGTTTTCGCAATCGAGACGTAGAAAAATGAAATAAATAACTTCAAATAACTGAATAAGGAAATCAGCCCCTGTAGACATCTTTCAGTGCAGGATGCAAACACCATGAACAACTGCCCCAGTTCTCAGTATGAATTTTGATGGTTTCATTTCACAGATGACAAAGTTTTGTGACTGCATTCCGTGCTCCACCGTTTTGTTTGCTTGTTGCACTTTTTAGCATTTAAATGACTTCTGTAATTACCAAAGTGAGACTCAAAATAACAAGGTGAATTGCCCTTTCCCCCATTTCTATTGTTACATTTTGTTGTCTTTCTTTGTTCCTTTCAGCGAAAAGGCCAAATAAAATGTTTCATAACACTATGTGGGGATTATGTTCTCTTCAAGTGTTTCAGGTCACACTTGACAACCCAGTTTTAATTCATTCATGTGTGCCATGGAGTCGTCATCTACTCCTGACACCTATAAAATATTGACCAGTTGTTCAGAGGACAGTTGGGAAAATAGCTGATGCAGGATTAATGCTTGAACTGTAGAATGTGAAATACTATATGGAGGAGGAGAGGGAGAAGACAGGAAAGATGCCACATACAGCCTAGCAGCTTTGCAAGGCTGTTTCCTGTGCTTTTCCAAAACGTGAGTATGAATTCTTGACGTCTTTCAAGCTGTTTCACTTTGCAGTTTTGTTTTTTTAAACTAAGGACATGTTGTGCAACAATATATAGTCATAATTTTAGAAACCAGAAACTACTTGGAACACTTTCTTTTGAAATTAGATTAGATTTGATTGTTATCAAATGTGTGGCAAATGTGAGTTCCCAAGTAAATTGAAATGTTTTTAATTCTTACGTTTTTCAAAGCGATAATGCATTTAAAGAAAATTGCAAAACATGCTCTAAAACTTAGCAAACTATATGACTCCAGGTATCTGAAATGTCATTAAAAGTCACGTAATAAACTCTCTGAGACAGTGATAACATTTTGAACTTCAAAAGTGGTAAGACCTATAAAATGAAAGATTGATTCACTCTTTTACAGTCTTTTCTGAATGTGGCATTAACTTGTATGAGTATCTGACAGTTTGACATATTACTTTTCACATTTAAACGTGTTGAATGCAGCAGATTCAATACATGAAGCAATGATTAAAAGTCTTTAAATAGACACGTGGGTGTACTTCACCTTTAATCATTGCTTTGAAGGCATCAGAAAATTCTTTTTTATATACAGATATGTTGAACTCCAAATTAGCTTATGAATACATATGGCAAAAAGCATTCATGATTTTTTTTTTCTGTGTTAATTTGATGAGGGTTGTATAAGGAAAGTTAGGGTATCTCAGTCTTTTGGCTAGATGCAGATGAGGGTAACTGGCTAAGGATGAGTAAATCACAAAGCACAGATTCACTCGTGTCTGCATGTGAAATGTGAATGTCACTCAAAATTGTGTTAGTGTGAGCACATTTAATTTTGTTCATATATGACTTGACTTTGTCTGATTAAGTTAGAAAGTAGGCACAAGAACTCAAAAAGTTCTATTTTTGTACATTTCCAAAAATTCCATGTAGCCTGTTTCTTACAGATTGAACAAAAACATCGAAAATACAAACAAGGCAGAGGTAGATTTAATCAAACCTAGCATTCTGTACACTGAACACTGAACTACAAATTATTGGGCCCACAGAAAAAAAGGATACACACGACACACAAGCAATCAGCTATTGAATAAAGTATATACTGGATTCCATGATTATGTTGATGGTCTTGAATCTTACCAGCATCAAAACTGCAAAAAAAAAAATTCTCAGCAGTTCAATCCATTCTATCTATTTCAATGCACAATTCCCCCAGTGTTATGAAATCTGGCAGAATGGTAATAGCAGGTATAGATGCGTATTTGATTTACTCCTTTATTTTTCGATAATAAAACAAGTGAGGGTTCCTAATTGAACCACCTGGGTGGGTTCTGGGTGGAAGCCTTAGAACATAGAGAGGTTCCTGATAGAACCCCACCTTTCCAAAGTGTAACCATTCATGCATGGATCCATTTATTCTTGGAAGAACCCCTTGAAAGGGTTCTAGATGTAACCTTTACAAAGGGTTCTACAAGGAACCATTCAGAAGAACTTTTGTTGGGTTCCAGACAGAAACCTTTTGTTCTAAAATGACAAATCTGATCTGCCATGACTAAGATATCAAAGTCTTATGAGGGGGACACATTATTCCTTAATACACTCAACATCAAGTGCAAGCAATGGAGCCATGAGTCTATCATCAGCTCAAAATGGGTCCTTATATTTCAGCACCTACTCCAGGACACAGGTGATAGGAGCTCTATATTCCACAGGTTACTCTACAACAAGCACCTTTGCTTCAAGTTCTCCCATTTCGTCCACTGGCCTTGTTTTGACTGGCTTGCAGCCATTGCTATCTTCTTTTCCTCCTCCAGTTCATGCATCTCCTAAACAAGTTGGTGCTATCCCATTGGGTTCTGCTTTAAATAGCCATTGCACCTTCTTTAGAGCCCAGTCCAGCATGTTGAACAGCTCCATCTATTTTCTTAATATGTAAATTGGTCTCCAGTCAGAACCCTTTTTTCTCAGAGCATAAATCTGATAATGACCTGCCATAACGAAGACATGAAGGTTTTGAGAGGGGGACGCATACACTGCTCAAGCTGCCTGTGCAAGACAGACATATGTGCGATGGGGGTAGTAACTCCTGAGAATAAGCAAAAGTGTTTTAGCAAAAGTGAAGTAGATGAGTCAGCCATAACTTATCACTGTCCTCTCATTTACCTCAGCACAGAAACCTTAACCATTTGTTTAATCTGTTATTATAATATGGAGTGGTTCGGTTAGAGAAGGGTGTGTATGCATATCTCATTTTAGGTATAATACATGAATTTGCTTTTCAGGACTTATGAAGAGGTTATAAGCCTTTACAAAACTAATTTACAGAGCCACAGATTACAACACCGAAGAGTTGCTAAACACACAACGTGTTGTTGTCACTTCATCCATTCCATGCTGCTATCTAATGTATGCCAGATATGACTGTCTATGCACAAAGAAGATCAGTGTTGGTCTGAGCAGAGGAGGCTCATGTTCCCATGGTTTCCAGGATGGGGGGGGGGGGTGGTTATGTAACAGGGATGGAAGGCTGAATAGAGTTGGGTGAGGCAATAAGGAGTGACAGCAGAGGCAGGAGAGGAGCTGTCGCCTTATCCTCAATTACTCTGAATTCTTCTGAAAGAGAGGGTAAAGCAAGGGAGAGAGAGAGAGAGAGAGAGAGAGAGAGAGAGGAAGTAACTCCCGCCGATTGCCTTCTATTCGCAGCTACAACATCTGCTCCAGCTAGCAGGGAAGCAAGACACTTTTTGTGCCTCTGCACTTGTTTCTCTAACACTCGAGGAAATAAAAAAAAAAGAAAACACACACTCCACCATCTTCCCTCTCCTCTGTCAAAACAGTATGTAATTATGCTGAAAAGAGCTTCATAAGACGGAAAAGGAACCGATGTTTGTTGCTATCTTTAAAGACCCAGCTGCACAGCTAATGTTTATGTAAAAATGTCTGAATTTCTCTCATTTCCAGTGACAAGTACAC
Source organism: Chanos chanos (assembly GCF_902362185.1). Classification (NCBI taxonomy): domain Eukaryota; kingdom Metazoa; phylum Chordata; class Actinopteri; order Gonorynchiformes; family Chanidae; genus Chanos; species Chanos chanos. The sequence continues at coordinate 12,623,624 of NC_044502.1, forward strand.
TGTAATGAAAAAGTCAAAGTGAGCAAAACTGACGGGGTCTTGATTGGTTTCAACAGCTCTCCTCATCTCTGAAGTAGTGCAAAAGATAGAGGTGTCTATTTTCAACCCTGTATCCACACTTAAAGGGAACATTAAAAGGTATATTTTTAATCAGTTTCCACTGTGCAAATGATGCTGAAGACAACGTCTGTTTGCCTTGGCTTTGAGGAGCAATCAGACTACAGGGAATGCTTTAGGAGCTATCAAAGCTGGGAAAGATAATTACAACGAAAACAAACAGCTGCTTTCTCAGAAACACGAATCTTAGTTGATTTATCCGAGTGTTACTCAAAAATTTTCTATTCAACACGGACGTTCTGTAACTTGATGGGAATTCTTCCTCCTAAGAGACAAGGCTACGATTCACTCTAGTTTGTGGTCTGCTTTCAATCTCAATCATGCAAAAATATATGCAACCAAAGTGAGATCTTTCATTTTAAAATAGAAATAGTACGTTACTGTTTTGATAGGGGAAAAAAAACTCAAATTTACCAAGGACAGTCTCCCTAAATGTACATTCATAAAGTACCACATTCATAAATATTTGCAGTTGAACCATGTGGACCCACATCGATATCCCATTTCACATTAAAGTTAACTTTTAGGTTAGTGTCTGTGTTTCTTCTCCTAATCTGAAGTGCCTCTATACTATTGGGGATTTGATGGATATAGGGAAGAACCTTGCTGTGTGTGGCTTTGAGAATTACCCTGGCCAGGCAAGTGGTTTTCTTCCAGAATACCAGGGCAATCATGTTGCTCGAGCCCTTGCCATTTTTCACAGAGATAGTGTTTTGATTGCCTGGGTAGAAAATAGGACTATTTACTCCCTGAATCCCCAGACTTGATCCCTATTGGGTGAGCTGGCGACCTCAGACTAAACATTGGCTGTCTCTCTGGCTCCTCACTTCCTCCCTTCCACTTCCAGGTGAGGCTCCATTTCCACTCCAAACTGCAGCCCCCTCTGGCCAAACTGCAGTCCTTACAGCTACAGAACTCCCAGACAGATGGTTATGTTTCACAGTGCTGTGTGAATGTTCTGAACCAGCAGGTGATTGAAGCACTTCAGTCCCAGAGAGAGAAAGGGGTTGAGAAAAACGTTCCCTGTAAAAATATGTTTCGCGTATCTAGATGAACTTAGAAGCTGTATCTCAACACTCTCGTGTCTGAACACCGCATGAAACTTAACACAGAGTTTCACCGGCGCTCGAGTTTCATGTCTGCAGTCTCTCATTGTTAAGTTGTTGGGGTTTTTTTGGTTGGAGGAGTTGATAATAACAGGCAGGAGAAGTGAAGGCTGTTGTGAATGGTGATTGTGCTGTGTCTCTGGGACTGGGGGGAGGTAAGCCTGCTTCCTCAGCACAGCGCTGCGAGTCAGCTGAGAGCGTCCGTAAAGTTGAAACACAAACTTTGAGATGCAGAATAAAAAAATACATTTCTTTTTCTCTAACCGAAGTTGGGAATGTAAAAACTTATATATATCTAACTCATGTATAAAACTCATATATAATAATGCACTATGTTTTTACGAGGTTTTTTTTTTTATGTATTCGGCATACATAGAATTGAATGCTTTAAAATCAGCATAGTAAAGTCAGCAGTCTTATAAACATGGTTTACCTCAAAATGCTAACTCTCTGACAGCATAGTTTACCTAATCAAACTGTCATGAACAACTGTAAACACACACCCTACCCTGAGGTTGGCCTCAGGAATGCAAGAGAAAAGGTCAGGCTATCTGCATGTGACAACACACAGCAGCCAGATGAGAGGCCACAAATTGTGAAATTGATAGGGCCATGTATTTCACAGGCATGCTCAACATTATCTGGTATGCAACCATATTCAATACAATACACAATGTCATGTAATTTACCTTAAACGTAGCAAAATTAAGCTTCTGTTCATTTTCATTAAAAACTAAACGCATGTCGCCAAGCCATGAAGTTACTAAGCAAGGTTTGCCAACATTTTGTTTCTCGGTCTAACGTTGATTACTCACAGGCAGATACATTGAGGTGACAGTGAATTTCACACTGCTTGAGTTGGAAAAGATATAATTTATGAAATTGTTTTTATAGCGGGGTCAGCTCTAATTGTGATGTTTTTTTAAGATGCCAGTGCTCCTTTTTGTTTCCGTCCTTGCCACTTGCTACCACAACAGTTTTCCTCATTGTCCTCTCATGACTGCGTCCTGAACGGACGTGAACGAGATTCACTTACCGTGTTCTTTTTCAAGGCGGTTCACGGACTTGTTTTGATCTCTAGCGGCTATACTGTCTTGTAGAGGTTGGAACTATCCCAGATTCGTGCCTAACAAGTTCCTGTACCATTCTCTCCATCAAGGCCAGTTTACGGTACCACAATTTGATGTAAAGGGGTTTTCAAAAAAACAAAAAAGAAAGAAATGTTAGCTCATTTCCAGGCTGTCAGAAATACACATTTGCGAAGCAATTTCGGCACAATTAGGAGCCATCCAGATTGCGCCATACTTCAAATGGGAGTTACATCACAATGTGAGTACATAGAAAAGATAACTGTAATTTTTAGGTGAGAACAGAACAGAACAGAAGTGGTGAAGCCAATTGAAAAGCGGTTTCTGTTTTTCCCCTCGGGCACATTCTGTTCTCAGAGAAGAAAGAATCCTGGAGTTGAATCAGTAACATCCTGCAATAGAAAACAGAATGAAGAATGAACACTTTTTTTGTATCGTCATCTAGAGGTATTTGAGACATATTTCATCCCACAACGAGACACACACACAGTAAATGCGCACGTTTTAACAATTACAGCCCGATCAACCACTTTAATAATCAATATCAGCAAAGACGGAATAACATCCGACCTCAAACCTCTTCCCGTCACTGCAACTCCTTGTCTTCTGCTTAGAATTTACACCCGTGGAAATCAAATGATAATTAATTCCTAATAAGTGTTAGAAATTGGCTAATTGCTTCTCGTAGCGGGTAACACCCAGTCGCCAGTCACTTGTAACGGGGGGATGAGTTTGGTGTTAATGATGTTCTCTGCAGTAGCATAGCATAGGCTCTGCCTATCCTGTGTCCTTTAATTAATTCTCGCGTACAGTACGCCGTCTTCACGGCCGCTTCTCATCTGCTCCCAGTGAGTTTCAGGCCCCCCTGACAGCATGTGCAATTCCCCTCAGAGCCAAATTAATTAAAAAGATGTGGCCTACTTCAGTGTAGATAATGTTTCCTCTGAAGAAGACGACGTCAACAATGCAGAAGTCCTACTTTCTGGACCATGACCGTTTTTTTTTTACTAAGCTGCGAATTTGTAAACGATTTTTTCGTATCTCTCGACAGATCTGATAAAACGTATTCCACTCTTTGAAAACCTATTATGCCGTTTATTAATCCTCATCTGATCTGTCTTTTTGTGTGCTGAATTCTGTTAGTATGTCAAAAGTTAAACTTAAGACACGTATCTTTTCCTTTTGGTCTCTCCTGGCGTGTCATCTGGTGTACACAATACCAGTGCCATGTAAAATGATAAGATGACAAAGCAGAGCTGCCCTGTAAATTCCAGCATTTATCTGAAAAAAAAATCTCCATTTGATGACACACTCCAGTACACATCAGATATCCCCCGATAGCATTGTCTGTGTGTGTGTGTGTGTGTGTGTGTGTGTGTGTGTGTGTGTGCGTGCATGCGTAAATGGGCCTGCATAATGCTGGATATGATACATTGTACATATATTGCCCTTACTGTCTGTTGATGTTGTTCTTTTGCTCTTATCAAACATGGAGTCAGATTGTGCTTGAGTGTCTCTAGTGAGAGTATGTGGGCAGCCTCTTACAATTCTTCCAGTCTGCATCTGTTATTGTGTTCCTTTCATGTCCCAAGACCAAAGCTAGACTCAGACCTGCTGGCCTTTCTCTCTCTCTCTCTCTCCCTCTCTCTCTCTCTCTCTCTCTCTTGCTCTCGCTCTCTTCCTGCCATTTCCTTTGTGGAGGCATAATGAGAAGAGTCTCTGTGATGTGAAATTTGAGATATAACACACAAAGTGACCGTCTCTCCTTTTTACCACAATCTGCATCAGCTGACAGAGGAGACAAAGGCAGGATTAAGAATTTAGAAAGATTTAAAGTGCTGTCTTCTCAGCCATGTTTGATCTAATCCCTGCTAGAGTTTCTTCATCTGTAAATTGAGTCCTTACTCCACATACAAACAAAACAGAGAACTTTGTCTTCTCTTCTCTTATTTGTGTTTTTAAAATATGGAGCTTTTTTTCTGTATAAAAACAGGGCTGAAATGAAAATTTAACACACAACAAATAGTGCATTAATATCTACAACGACATTGTCCTGTCAAGTGTTTGCTTATGTCAGGTATCTTAATAGAGAACAACAATGCTCCAAACCAAGTGTTTTCATTTGGCAATGCTGCAGATCCAAATGTCAGTGTAACTCCAAAAAGTGCAAAAAAATTGCATATTTTGCAGGAATATAATGGACTTCATCACTGAGGCTCTCCGAGAGCCATGCTGCAGGCCATTACACCCAATCCATCTGAAATTCCTACAGGAATAAGATCCCACATGCAGAATACCATTTCTTGCTGGAACTGGCAAAAGTGTCATTGATCTTTTTTATTGGAAGTTTCCAGAGAAAAGATTACTGATTAGCAATGAAGTAGCAATACTGGTTCGATGGTTTGACGGCTGTATGCAGACGTGAAAAAAAATCGACTCTAAGCAGATGACATTATTAAAGGAGCGAATCATTTGAAATATGTAAGTATACATAGTCCAGAGTGTGTTATTCCATTGAAGAACTTGAGCTGTAGCTCTCATGTAGCATATGAGATACAGACTATTCAATGTGAAAGACATAACATGTGGCAATACAACTTCTTATCAGGCTGCTCTTATAATCTGTGGTGTTCAGGGTATTGTAACCCATTTATTTGCACAATCTCCCACACGGCCGAAGCTTTGGAATAATTAGAGAAGATGTTTCCAGTGTTTAGTCATGTCCATCAGCTTAGCGGCAGAATTCTCTGGTAAGGATATATTAGAGACAGCCCAGTGGCTCCAGGGTAAATTATTTGGATGGGCCAGTGATGAAAAGTGCTTCTCGCAATTCCGACCACACGAAGTAAACTGTGATTGATTAGAGTTCCGTTGCCCTGTATTTGATTTCGCGTTGATTGACATGCTTGCATATTGGACCTTGCGGACAAATGTTTGGTGGATCCGGTACAACGTTCTTTGAAAACCATGACCGTGGCAACCATGCTGTTTACATCAAAGCAATTTGTTTACCTCATCATTGAACTGTGGACACTATGGCCAGCCACGGGAAAAAGTAATGACTTTTTTTTTTTTATAGCATCAGCATCTGCTTCACACAACCTCAAGACGTCATCGGATATTGCACCATCAGCAAACATCTGCACATGACCAGCGGTCATTTCCACAAATGCTAATTCAACTGCTTTGAAATATAGATGACTGTTGCTTACCTCAGTCACCTGTCACTTAAAGGCGTCTTGTTGGTTTTCTCGAAACAATGCTTCCTAGTCCTTCCCAAAGAGAAAGACGATACAGACTTTTGTCTGCGATAAGTGATGCTTATTAAATCAGAGCTGTAGGGCGCGTGAACGTATGTCATATTGTACTGATGGTACGGTGACATGTTATCTGTCTGTTCTGTTTATGTGTCAATGTCACCACGTAAAGGACTCAGGGGAACCAAGCTCTGCAATTTCTCTGGGTTTAAATTAGATTCATTGGCCTAATCTAATACAAAAAACAGCTTTTGGACCAAATTACTCTGTCCTTATTCTCCAGACAATCTTGGGTATCTAGTAGAGCATCGGCAGTGAGCTCACTGCAGTCTCTAAATCAATTAGTCGCCTACTGGGTCCACTGATGGGACTGAACCTGTGTGTAATGACAAATTCAGACTAATTGAATTTGCAGTGAAGAAACAGGGGTGAACAAAAGAGGTTTTAAGATTTTTGTTGTTGTTGTTGTTTATTGTTGCTTTAACTTAAACCTTTTGGATTCTTTCATTTTCAGAAATTACATTTCATGTGCTTTTAAAACTTTGAGATGAACTGCTGTGGCATGTGTATTTTATTTGTAAAAATGAAACTATTGATTTTATGCAAATATTCAACATTTCCTGTCTGGTTGAAATACATAGGGGGAGGGGAAAATTATGTGCTTTTGAAAGTCAGCTTTCCGAGCTTGGAAAAAAAAAACAACCAAGCTTTTGTACACAAGTGTAAAGTGAAAAAACAACTACAAGTTTGACAAACTTACCATCATAAAACATGATCAGATCATCAAATCCTTGGATCTCAGATATACAAATCCACCGTTTTTTGTTTTTTTTTGGCCCTGTCATATATTTGATTAAAACTCTAAGAACCAAGTGAGAGAAACAAGATTCAATTGATTTGCTCTTTGCTCTCCTGTCAAAGGCCTGTTTCTCCATGTTGGACAGGAAGGCGTAATTCTATCTGAGGGATATTGACTTCACCAACAAAATCTACACGAGGCAAACCTGACAGGTCTTCTTAAACAAGTTGATTTATGGCTTTTGCATGCATGGAAAGAGAAAGAGAAAAGGAGAGAAGGAGTTTACAGTAGACTGGCCTCACAAAGCACAATGCATCAAGGTTAGGTGAGAAAATAACCAATTTTTGAACTTGGCTCTAACCCTCTCTCCCGTTCGCTTTCCTTCTGTGACCTTTCCTTGACAGTTTTGCTGATGTGCTTGCTGATGCCGGCATGAATAAATGAGCTTCAACTTCCTTTATTAATTTCCCATGTCGCTACAAATTTGTTGCTAGGGAGACCTCTCAAAGCATTTATGCTGGACACACTAAATTTGTTATAGGATTTTACACAGGTAATTTTTTTTTTTTTTTTGTAAGACCTGTGTGAGTTGTATTTACTGTTTAATTGTTTTCTTTGGATACATGTCCTTGCCCATTCCTGTATCACTGAGCAGGAACAAGTGAGTTTTAACATTTCTTTAAACTGTTTCACAAACGAGAGACGAAGATTCTCCGGCAACTTCAGCCTCAAGGTCGCTTCTAGCACCTTCATCACCATCACATTGTCACATGTGACATAAACCAAATCACATTACAATTATTAAGTAGTTCTCATATTTCCATATTTTTCACTTACTGTTGTGAGTTGCACGTTTGTGTTTCCAGATACATTTGATGCCGTCCAGCACCCCTGTTATTTTATATCTTAGTTTTCAGCTGGCATCAAAAACACCAGACTACAACACAACATCTCACAGTCTCTCGCTTCAGCTCTACGCATTTGTGTTAATTTCACTCATGTCTGTTTCAAAACACAAACAAACAAACAAACAAACATATCTTTCAGATGGGGCGTCCCGCGTGTCAGCCGCCGGCGTTTTCGGGAGCAGGCTGCCAGAACTGGTCTGCTGAGGGGGAAAGAGGGAGAATAACTTTATTTGAGATATGATGACATCTGTCTCTCACACTGCAGACTACCTCATTACTGGCAGTTTCTTTGACTGGCTGCTCGGTCCTTGGCTGTCACTGCTCATCAGCCATGCTCAGGTGAGGGCAAAATAAACAGCTGCCATTTTCCCCCTTGGCGGTTGCAGCAACAACACAGGCGAGCATTGACAAACACTGAACGGTGGAGTTTTTCTTCTTTTTTTTTTCAGAATGAAATTCCAAAGTTTTTTAACCTATTTAAGAATTTTTCTAAGTTCCAAAAGCTCTGTATTGTTTTTTCTAAGAAAGTATACCTGTTTAAGTCTGGAAAAATGGTAATCGCACAATCTTTTATGCCTTCCTCTTCTTCTTCTTCTTCTTCTTCTTCTTCTTCTTCTTCTTCTCATTCCTCCACAGGCAAGCCAGAGATGTACAGATGGTGGCTTTCCGGCCTGAAGATAAGGAAGATAACCTGTGAAGAAGCCGTGGGTATGGATTTGGTGGCAAAAGATGTTCTGTTTTCTGTTCACAAAGCTTGAGGAGGGACACACACAATTTCAGCTGGAGAAGGGTCTAGCTCACTGTGTGTGCAGTCTTCACTTTTAACCTAGCTGTGCTGTTAAAGGCCTGGTCTCATCCAAAGAACTATAGATTCCCCCTTTCTCACACACACACAAAGAGCATTTCTGACCTGTCCGAGCACAACAAACTGACATGTTAACTGAGGAACGTAAAAATCTAGCGTTCTACATAATATTAAAATCATTTCAATAAACGTGGGTATTCTATGGGTTTCCACATAAAGTTCAGTTCTATCTTCTATGACATCTATGTCCACTCCAATCATTTCACATGCTTGGGACAAGGCTGCTCCTGCTCTGGACTCCTTTTGCCACGCATTCCAGGGGCACGGTGTGGAAAAGCCAGGGTTTTATCCCGGATGCTGGCATTACATTCGGCGGTGAGACAGGGAGCTGTTGTTAATACTGAAGGGGGGAGGTCATAATCTCGCCCAAATCCTCCACAGCTTATGTATCTGACCTAGTGGCACCTAAAAGAAATGAGTTCCCAAGTCCGTTTAAAGATCTCCGCCGCTGAATCCGACTCGGCGGAAAACCTCCCAAAGACTTTTACCGGTCAGGCTTTTTTTTTTTTTTTTTTTTTTCATCACCCCAGAGGCAAGAGTACTTCTGATAGCGTGGAGAATAATCACAAACAACAAGAATGTCCTTGATCTCTTCCTGACTCGCCTGTGAGGGTAGCTCTTTTCTTCCCTTACTTTACTCCCTTCTCCTCTGTTCTCTCAGCGGTGTGTCTGTGGAAGGATGCCGACATTACCGGCAGCTGTACCACTCTCTTATCCTTCTCCGCCAGACCCCGAAAATGCTTCATTTTTCGAAAGTCTTTTCTTCACAGAGTGCTTCAGCTTTCAGATTGAAAGGCTCTTGGCCCTTTAGTCTGGAAGAACTGCCAGTGACCTCACAATGAGAGGGTGGGCTCTGAGAGAATCGGTTTCAGGGCACCTCGAGTTAGAGGCATCTGGCCTGATAGACAGGGTAATAAGATAGGAAGAATGTGTCGGCCAGTCTCAGAAAAGACACGGTAACGCAAAGGGAATTTAAGCCCCTCTTTCACTGAACATAAATGTACTTTTATATAATGTGCACATCTTTTCCAAATATAATAATCAGAGACGTTTCAATACACATACTGACACCACTGCTTTTTTTGTGGTCACAGCAATCCAAGTAATACTTGATGAATTTCTGTTTTGTCTGTTATTCTAGAGCTTCGGAACTTTTAAAATTAACAGTTCCTTTCTGTTATGCAGTCAGAATGTAGAGGGTTTAAAATAGCCTCACGTGTTCTCGCCTTTTCAACTCAAACTAGAGCAGATCTCGTACACACTAAGTCATTTATCTCGGGAATGTCGTAAAAACCTCTTTAAAGGAAATAGTTGACCCTGGGCTCCAGATGCGGTACGTGTTTACAGGAATTAATCACACAGGAGAACTTTGAAGCCTTAATCGGCAAAGCTGGACACTATCCACAAGGCATAAATCATTTTTATAAATGACTGATTCTTCTCGAAATGAGATGTAAGCACAATGCAACGAATGTGAAACAAAGACAGAAAGCAAACAATATTTCCCAAAAAGGCCAGTTCAGTGTACGAATGTTCAGAGACAGTGAACAGACCTCATTTCGTAAATCACTTAGCAGTTCAATTACTCCGTTCGTAAATGTTGTTCAGAATCTCGTTACTAGATGATTACGTTTTTAAAGATATTGTTATTGTTCATTATGTTTTTTTCATTGACACATCATATGTATATTTAATACAACTCTTATGACAAACCATTGCCTTTCGAAGTTCGTTAGTAAAACCTTGCGGTTAAAGCTTCCAAAGAAAAATTGAGAGGCTTTTTGCTGTAACTCATCTGTTGGCAGTTGATGAAAGAATGTTGATGTGTTTGTGCTGAAATGCTCTGTGCAGAGGAAATAAATAATGCTTTTGCCGGCTTGTGATTAAGAAAGTTACAGACGGGTACACGCAGGGGCATTTGAGGATAACAGCACTCATCATTTGATATACATCATTCACGAGCTAAACAATTAGTTCGCGCCTCTCAGGTTTGCCGGGGGTTTTTTGGCCCTTGTGGGGGGGCTGGATGAAAGCTCACCTCCACAAAGGTGCATTGTCATGAAAAGGATAAAGGTCACTTTCTCCGTTCTGCTCTCTTTCAGTTTGTGCTGGCAAATTATCGCAGGAGAGAGACAATGGAAGTTTTATCTCAGGGATCTGTGTGGTCCGTGTGAAGTGGCGGACCGTCGCCTCGGCGACCGCCCCTCGACTCCACTCGCTCAGCACCACTTATCAAGCTTGATGTCTCCGATTCTAGGCAGAACAATTCGGAAAGGTCACTCTCAGCTGGTCCCCATGCACAGCGGGCACTCTGTGTACCGGCAAAACCAGCTGCCCGCTGCGCCAGGCAAGTGTAACTCAGACACTCCTCAGCCAGAAGGGCCAATTAGACTCACATCTGATCCGACTGAAACTTCGGATAAATATTATTTACCAAGTCATGAAGGAATGGCTTTGTCACTTACCTGAACTACTGCAAACTTCCGGTCATATATTTCTTAATATTGGCATAAAATTAGCTTTGAAGCTGGCAGAAATCTGCGTCTCGTAACCCCTTAATGACATCTTAAACCACTTATTTCACTCTCCCTAATAGTGTAATACGCTGTTTCAGTGCTATGTCTTCGTGGGTAATAAGGACAGATAGTACTCTCTGGGTGGGTCTGGTTGTTTCTCTTTTTTATATGGGTGGGAGCTATTTATATGGATGTTCAGCTACTGCAAGAAGAATTTTGCAGACTAATACTAATTAGCTTGTTTGGGGGGTTATTTTTCATTTGATTTATATTGTCTGTCAAATAAATTCTGCGTAAACGGATGGAGCGTTTAGATAAAGTTAAGATGATTTAAGGAAATGACTGTGCAGAAATCCCGTATGGCCACTACGTTTGCTTGTCCGTGTGTAGCCATGGGAATTGCTCTACTTATACAAAAATGATCTGTATGAACGTGAACATTTGCAAAGAACAGCTCTCTCTCTCTCTCTCTTTTCTCCCACCCTCTCCTCCTCTTCCTCCAATTAAACAGCATTAGTCATGTTTGAGACGCAGAGATTCATAATGCTGGCTTTAAGCGCCTGTGGCAGCTAAAAGCCATACACGAAAGACAAATGTTTGTCAGCTGCAGGAATGCTATGCAATCAATCTGATAACTTATTAGGAGCAGAAGATTATTTCCACCACGAAAGTGTGCTGATCCAGGCATAAAGATATTAATGAATTTATTCTGTTCATATGCGAGCTATGCATAGTCGCCAGGAACGTATCTTACTTGCACCATGTACACGATACTTGATCCCTCTGAATTTAATGCCACACTCTCTACTGGAGAACCAGGACAGAGATAATGGTTAGTAGTGCACTAGCACCCCCCAGTGGTAATCTGGCAAACAACATGAATCCAATAAATAGGCTGTTAGTAATTTACTAAGGTGCACAATACCGTAGAACCGCTTAGTTGCATGTACAAAATTTGTGATAGCGCATTGGGATTATTAAAATCCTTGTTAAATCGTTAATCCATTTCATTTACAAATGGTACAAGGCTCAAATTAAACTTGATCTCAACTGCCTAATAAACTAGCGTGGTAATAAAAATGACTAAATATGAACCGATTGTTTCAGTTCAAGAATGAGATATTCTGAATGATGTCTCTATCAAACGTCTCCTGAAGAAATTAAATGTGTAAACCTCCGTGATAAAGGTAACTGGCAGCAGACGGTGAACAAATTCTCCCAGCCCAGAAACTTAGGGCTCTCGCCATATGGCAACACTGCTGCTCCTTACAAATGATCATGGAAGAGCATTTTAATGAACACTTCAGCTCAGCAATTAAAATCCTAATGGCAGAGGGATTTAAATGGTACCAGCACGCCCGCAGTCCAATATATTATAACCAACAATTATAATTTATCTGGTCTGATTTATTATTGCTTTGTGGTCTAAACACTGACAAAAATCTGATTAATGTACTTAATTACAAATATTCTCACCAAAATTTCATTTAGATGTGCAAACATGGGGAGAAGTGTAGCAAATAGGCTAACTGACTATGTGCCAGTCCATCACAGAATGGACATGATACAAATTTATATGAATACATCACTTTAGAAACATCCACATGGTATTCTGAAACTAGACCTGCCAGTCGGTCAGTTTACTGGATAATTAACGAGCTACAGACGTTTACTGTTCATATATTGATTTAGAGGTAGAACTATATGAGACACTTGACCATAAGTTCCTGTGTAATACTACAGCTTTAAGATGGGAATGCATGTTTAAAAGTTTAGATTCAGCTACCTTCTGCACATTTATTTCACCCTCTGTTGTCAGAAGTAGGCTAAGCCTTTTTACAGAACTGGTTACAGACGAATGCCAGGGACACAGATGGTAGAAATTTGACAATTTTGGGTTGGACCCAGCATAAATCTGCCCTTTTAATACACCACAATGTGAAGAATGACTCACTCCTCTATCTCTTTACGAGAAATTCCCTGTGGGAAAGAAATAATGACATCCATTCCCAAAGAGTTTCCATTGTGAGCACCAAGGGTCCCAGCCACCTTGTTTGAATGCGAACAACTGCCGTTTGTATTTTTTCCAGTGGCAGTGATTAATAGAGCTCATATTCAGCTGTCATCAAATGATGCATGAAATTCTGTGTTTATATTTAGAACAGTGAGGCAATGGATCCAGGTTACTCAGCAAACGTCATTTGTTGATTTTTTTCCCCCCTCACCGTGTGTTCGCCAGAAAGGAATTTAGGGGCAAATTTTAATAAATGTCTGTAATAAATAACTGAAAAGGGAAAATAGAACATATGGCAATGATCATGCCATTTTTAGCACATTACTTCTAAAGATCCATTAAAAAAAATAATACTGACTGCCAAAATATTTCCAAAAGTTTCCTTTAAAAAGTACATTATTTAAATTTTAAATGTACTCTTCAAATTAAAAGGACTTCCCCCAAATGAATACAAATGGGGGGTAGGTCGGACAATTTCAACTTCATGACATTTTTTGCTGTATCTGTGCGCAGTTCAACGAAGTCAACGATAATAAGCTCGCCTAAATTATATCAACCGGAAGTGTCCTGATTTTGTGCAAAATAAAAGCATAGAAGCTCCTTAATGAAGTTGCAAAATAATGCTCTAGTTCCGACAGGTCGACTGCTGTAACTGCATAAATTAAAATTAGGCTAATTTCTGTCCACAGCGATTAAACGTTATAATTATTCATTAAAGTTGCGACCTATCCATTTCCGTATTGAACCTAAACTCATCTAATCCAGAAACGGTCACTTGTAGTGTTGTATCGACAGCAGGTTCATCACGGTTCACTTCCAACCGGCGCAATTTTTCTAAAGCAACAGTGTTTTAGAGCATTGTAATACTTGGAGCAGTGCAGAGCACATCAGTAATAGTTCTCCATATGCTGTTAACTCAAAGCTTGCTGTAGACCTATATTATAAACTAAATTACTTTTATTCGAGAACATTTATGAGCAACATTCAGTTTGTTCAGCAAAATACCTCATCGAATCATCAAAAAGTCATCACGAACCGACAACTGATATCGTCACCACTTAAGAATCGCTACCACTATTTTGAAAAAGCAGCCTCCTTTGACTTGCTATGGATAATTCATATTGTTTCCCTCTTCAAACGGATGCTGTTACCATTGCTCAAGTAATGTAGCACAGCTTGCCTTGCACAAAGCTGGAGGGGCATATTTCAGGGGAACACTCACTTCCTGGAGCTACAGCAGAGACTGCGGGGGAAAAAAACAAAGTAGCCTATGGAAGGAAGAGTTTTAAAGTTTTAACAGTGTGTCTTATGGGTCGGAAACAGTGTCTTTGTGAAACGGACACTGAACTTTGGCTTTTGATGCATTCATTTCCAAGACATTGAACCCAATGTGAGAATCTATTACGCCGTGGTGGAGTGAGCTGTCTGCGGAGAGAAGCTTGCTTCATCCGTGCGACAAGGTTTTAACCAGGCCAGCCAAGTGGGCCTAGCTATCTAGTTAGCTAACGCTGTTACTGTAGTTATTAATTATAGCTTATGAATTGGGCAGATAAATTTTTGAGAGCTACTATTTGTCAAAAGTTGCCGAAGTCTCCTCTTAGTTTGGCAAAGATTTCTGCCAAACCACCCGGCTAAGTTTGGATTGACTACAGCTAGCTAGTTAGCCAGTTAATGCTGGCCAAGTTTTCGAAGTAATATTTTTCCTAGAAATGACAGTGTACTGCAAAGCTTGTCAAGAAGATTTATCCGGTACCGTCCATGTACTTAAAATGTATTAAGCTGTGCCGCTAAATGTTTCTTGACTCAGCTTCGAACTAATTGTTTTTAATGAGTAAGTGGCTAGCTAGCTAGCAATGTCAACCCCCTCTTCCGATATGCTTGAAACACCACCTGGATATCCTTTTGAAGAAATAGACTATGCAGACATTGAGGTTGAGGAGGTAAGTACATGGCAGCTTTGAAAAATGTACAATTAAAGTGTTATATTAAAGATAGCCGCTTTCAGTATTATTATATAAGTTTTATGGCAGGCATATTTTTTGTCTTCTGTTTCAAATGCTTTGTGCGCCTTTGCTGGGTTGACGCCAGATAAAACATGTTTTTATTGTGAAGCTATAGCAAGTCTATAAGTTATCGGTTTCGTTTATAGTTATGGTATAGCTTTGTTTGGTTAGCTGCCGGTAATGCTGTCATATAATTGTTGTTTCATTAATTTGTAGCTTCTAATATCGGACAAGTTGAGCTCAGTATTGCTATTGTGCAACAGCCTTGTCATGTCCGCTCTTTAATTAAAAGTAATTATGATTCCATTCACATGAATGATCCCTAAATATAATGGTGTCCTCTCCATTACTTTGCAGCGAGAACACTAAACTGAGGTCAAGATGTGATGTTTATTTCATGTTTATTAGGCAGAGAGGCCCAATATACTCTGTCATGCTAAAGATTTATGATATAATATTGACGTGTGAGACGTGTCGGGAGGACAGAGAATCCGTATCCATAACAAACGAATGGGCAAGCTCACGAAATGTTCAAGCTACAGCATGACTGTTAAGGATGATTTAAAACATAAGACATGTCTAACAGGAAAATTGAGGGTGAATCTCAGTTGCTGAAAACCTACTAAACAAATTGATTTATAAAAGCTGCCTAAACTTTCAAATATTTAGTGCACACTGTGAATCATATCTCTGTAGCTATATGGGCCTTACCATCTGTTTAATTGGATTCGATAAAAGAGATCCCTGTACTTGAGCCATGAAATGTTTTGTGCTAATTTTAGCAAAGCTTTCTCGTGTTTAAAGAGTCCTCTACCTTACACCCTCTGTGTTTTTTTTTTGTTTGTTTGTTTGGGTTTTTTTTAATCATAGATTTGAAAATGACCATTACAGTGATTTCTGTTTGGACCGATGGTATGTTAATACTAGTATTTTCTATCTGCAGGTGGTGGGAAGAGGAGCTTTTGGTGTTGTGTGCAAAGCCAAGTGGAAAGGAAAAGATGTGGCAATCAAAACAATAGAGAGTGAATCTGAGAGAAATGCCTTCAGTGTGGAGGTACTCTTAATCCTGTTTATTCCAGTTTTAACGTCAAATCCATTATTTCCCCCCCCCCCCCAAATCCAAAAGCAAAGCTGCTGTCCCAATGGACTATCCAACAAGAGCTAATGAGTTGGGGTTTTTTTTTCTCTTTAAAGTATGTGTATAATAGCATTTTCCTCCATTACAAGCAGTTGGAGGGAAAAGGGAGTTAATTTGAGCCATATTGTGGCTATGCAGTCACTTGGCTGAATGTAGTATTGATCAGTTCCAACTCCAGGGAATCCATTCAACTCTTGCTATTTTTGTTCCCCTGCAGCTTCGACAGCTGTCACGTGTGAATCATCCCAACATTGTGAAGTTGTACGGTTCTTGCAACAATCCTGTAAGTTCCTTCACAATGTTTAAAGGACATTGTCATTGCATCGATCCTATTGAGATCTTAAATTAAGATGCTGCTATCTTAACGTATCATGGACTTAACCGTTTACATATAAAAATTTGAACGTTGATATTTTTCAAAAAATCAGGCTGGTGCTTAGATCCTTTATAATGGAACTATAGTAGGATTGAATCCTCTGCTTTGTTTTTTTTGTTTGTTTTTTTTTCGAGTTGCAGCTGATATTTTGAGATGAGCTTTACGTTTGCTTTGGTGTCTAGGCAGCTGTTCAAAGGAATGATTCATCCACTGAAAGAGCAGTATTTTTCTCCCTGTTTTCACTCTCTCAATGTCCATCATCTCTTCCCAGGTGTGTCTGGTGATGGAATATGCAGAGGGAGGGTCTTTGTACAATGGTGAGTTTGGACTTTGAGCTGTTTCTCACTCTGACTGACAGACAGACAGACAGACTTGACAGGTTTGGACAGCCACCTCAGTGTTGTCCTACTGCACCTTAAATATTCACATTTAAAAGACTTTCAAAAAGAAGACAAAAATAATTAAGGGAGCTGAGACAAGATGACATATTTGAGACCTCTTGTCACCAAAGGTGTTTATCTAGAGGGATTTTCAAGCTTAGTGTCAATTATTCCTAACATAAAGAAGAAAGTCGTGACTCCCTTCAGTTTATTTTCATCGGGTGTAACCCTGCAGTCTTACAGTGTCTAGTGTGGTCATGGCAGTTGCTGTAACTGCCCTCCCTCCATCTGACATTCGAAGCTGTTTGTAGGGTTGTATCTTAAGTATTTATGTATTTATTTGTTTGTTTGTTTGTGATTTTACAACCCACTGTGCTGCATCTGAAGGGAATCTTGCAGTAGCCACATCATAAGCTCATAAGAGCTGTATGAGGCTTCGTAAGCCTTCAGCAAAGCTACTACGCGTGGGCATGAAGAGGGAGATTTCACTGCACACTCGAGTGCTCGTGTTACAGAATGCGTACGACTCTTTCATCATGTAGGCTTACCGGTGCAATATATCGATCATTCAGTAACAGTTTGTAAGGAGAAATTTGTAGAGAGATTCAAAGTAAAACTCATTCTGTACTTTTGCCTCTTTCCCTTTCTTGCTTTATTAAACTGCTGACTATCACAATTACAGTGCGGTTCATTTTATTAACGTTGCATGGAAAGTTCTCTCTTTTTTTTTTTTTTGAGAATTGACTTTAAATTGACATAGTGACCACAACAGAGACCAACTGCAACTGTGGTAGAACTCAGTGGTTGTTGGAAAAGTAAGAATTGTGATCGGGTGTGTATATGAGAGTGCTTGCAGAGGTGTTTGTGTTTGTGTGTTTGTGTTTGTTTTACAGTGATTGTGACTCTGTGTGTATGTGTGTGTTCTCTGTTCACAGTGCTGCATGGTACCGAACCCCTCCCCCACTACACTGCCTCCCATGCCATGAGCTGGTGTTTACAGTGTGCCCAGGGGGTGTCCTATCTCCATGGCATGAAACCAAAGGCTCTCATTCACAGAGACCTCAAACCTCCCAAGTATGAACCTTCCGTCAACTTCACCTTCTCTCTCACTCTCTCTCTCTCTCTCTCACTCTCTCTGTCTCTCTCTCTCTCTCTCTCTCTCTCTGTCTGTCTGTCACTGTCTCTCTCTTTATTGTGATGTCACTTTCTCACCGTATTCCTGTCCTCCTCTCTATCCTGTACTGTCGCTCCCTGTCTCTCTTTTTATGTGATTTCAAATACAATGCAATGCTTCCACAGCCTTATCTGAGGTAGCCTTAGTTTGATAAAAAAAAAAAAAAAAACTTCTGCCCTACTTGATACCTTTAATCCTTTAATTGAAAAATATGTATTTATCACCATTTTTCTTTTTCGCTTTTTTTTTTTTTGCCTTCACTGAGTACCTGAGGGAAGTCCCTCACACTTTGTGTGTGTGTGTGTGTGTGTGTGTGTGTGTGTCTATGTATGTATGTGTGCACACACAGTAATGCTGCTGTTCCATGCAGAGTTGGAAAGTGGAGTGCATTTTATGAAGTGCCATTGACGACATGGCGTGTTGTATCTTTCCACTCTCCTCTGCTTATTTATTAGGCTCTGACGCTTTAAGTCGAGCCAGGCCCGCAGTGAATGACCAGCTGGGCCGATTCCTAGAGATCTGACCTGGAGCTGTGGGCACAGAACTGGGTCACGCCCAACTCAACTGTCAAATCACAGCTCATCAAATGTAGTCTGGAACTAACAGTCACAATCTGGCTTCTCTTGGCTTCTCAATGCACAGCATTGTGCAGTCAGAATGTTCCTCACTGAAACACTCAGGTTTGGGCTTGAGTCAGACCCGTGTTGAACCTTTGGTGTGTCAGTATAACATTGACAATTACGTCATGGCGTGTAACATGCGTACAAGGAACTGTGTCGTGTCACACAGCATTCTGACTATGAGAACCTGCCCTGACTCGTTTTGTCTCAAGTTTCAGCTTTGGGTTTTGGCAGTATACATCAGTTATCTTTCGTTTGTTTGATAAGCCTTGCACTACAGTACCTGATTTTCAACCTGTCAAGGGGGGGTGAGGGGGGGGGGGTGGCACAAGATTAGGAGATTTTTGGGCACAAACTGGCAAGTACAGTGAAAAGTGGAGGGGGGGGGGGGTTGCTAGTTTAAACCTAGACAAAGTGGGGGGGCGCATGTCGAAAAAGGTTGAAAACCCCAGCTTAAGTGAGTTGTTTGTATCTCGGATTGATGTTGCGGTTATAAGTTGTTCCGCTTCATTTTTCAAAAGCGATTCCTGTTTTCCATTACTGTGTGTGAAATTAGGGCAAATTAGGACCTACCCCGAAGTCAGCATTATCTAAATCATAGCCAGTTAGCTGTGATGACGATGGTGACATTAAACTTGCGTTTCGGTTTGTCTTTGTTTTCAGCCTGCTCCTGGTGGCTGGGGGGACTGTGCTGAAGATCTGTGACTTTGGGACAGCGTGTGACATACAGACACACATGACCAATAACAAAGGCAGCGCGGCCTGGATGGCTCCCGAGGTGTTTGAAGGTAAGACTGAGGAGCGGAGATAAGGCCACAGACTTAACGAACCCCTCGCATTATCACTCAACTCAAACAGATCTCTACCAAAGTGCTCCGAGTCAAAGCCACCGTAACCTACGGCAAGAGCCTCATTAGAATGACTGAGTGAATTCTCTCCTTGTTGAAATGAAAACAGAGGGTAATCAAACTGTGTTTGTCTTTATACTCAAAGCTGCTTATGGCTTTTTCCAGACCAGTTTTTGGACTGCGGTTGTTTGGTTTTTGGGGGGAGGGTTAATTTGTTTTTTTGTTTTTTTGTTTTGTTTTTTCCTCCTCTCCAGTCTTACACTGGTTCTCCCAGCGTTTGCACATCCAACATAGCTATGGATGGTCCGTTGAGTAGCTTGTCTTAAAATTACTTTCTCTTGGCCACGCCTCACTGGTAATAGAAATCTCTCTCACAACGACAAACCTCCTTTAGAATTTATAGAACGTTCCCTGTCAAGGTGAACCAGTCTCTTTTAATTCAGCACAGATGTTGCATAGATGAATCCAAACATTAAATTACGATTACGTTGAATCATAATGTAAAACGTTAAATTATCGGCTTCCAGGTTTTGAAAACTTTCATTGCTGATTTGGCAGATATTATAAGCTAATCCTTTTGATTGCAGTCAGTCAGTAATATCCTTCAGTGTATTGAATATGTCCAGTACCTTTCCTGAGTAAAGAGATCAGTGCAGACCACTAATGAGGTATCTGTTCTGCTAATATGAGGAAATATGTAATTGCAAGGAGTTGTGCTACTCCCCTAACAAACAATTTAATGACAATCACCTCTGCACTCATTTGCATGGCTTGCAGAAAGACTTGCTAAAAGGCTTCAGCACCATGGCATGTGCGTGTGTGTGTGTGTGTGTGGGAGGCTTTCATTGGAACACAGGTAATGTGGTTATTAAACGTGTTGGGAGATGCTACTGAACATTTACCTGCTGGCTTGTGCCAGAGCAGCAGGGTAGATAAAGACATCCCCGTTTTATTGCATCAACACATCATAAAGGAATTACAGAGACTCTTTGGTAAAATTCCTCCTTAATAACTATGTTTTCTCTCTAACTGCATAAGCAATAAGCAGTGCAGTGACTTGTGTTTGAGTGTTAATGCCGTCTGTATATTACATATAATAACAGCCCAGTAATGGCACATTATACAGGTGTGATGTGGCAATTATGGTCCCACCCAGAGTTTGGCGTGTGCAACATTTCCTTGTTTTACACCCTAAATTATGGATCATGGTACCAATATATATATCTCACAATGAAACCCAGCCAAAAACTCAGACGCGTTACGGCAGGCATCAGATGAGCATGTCGCAACAACGTGGTTGTAACCTCTGGTCTCCGGCTCAGTCCGTTAGACTGCATAATGCAGCCCTCCGTGTCTTTATCCTCTCTGCTTCTGGGCTGTGTGTCTGCAGGCAGCAACTACAGTGAGAAGTGTGATGTCTTTAGCTGGGGGATTATCCTGTGGGAGGTGATCACACGTCGAAAGCCCTTCGACGAGATCGGCGGCCCTGCTTTCCGCATCATGTGGGCCGTCCACCGCGGTGAGATACAGAACGGCAGCTAGTTGTTCGTCCCCCACCCCACACCACCCCCCCCCCCCCCCCCCCCTTTATTTTCATAACTTTATTCCCTCATTGACAATTCACATAAGTCTCTTATAGTAAATGGAACATGAGATTTTCCAAACGAAAGGCAATATCCGTATGTATTTGAGAGTGTGTGTTCAGCTGGAATGTAAGATTACATCGCAGGACTATGTGTCAACAGTAGCAGATGATTTTGCATTATCTCGTGTCAATGCTTGGATCAGGCACCCGTCCTCCCCTGATCAAGAACCTGCCCAAGCCCATAGAGAGCCTCATGACCCGGTGCTGGTCCAAAGACCCGTCTCTGCGACCTTCCATGGAGGAGATCGTAAAGATCATGACCCACCTGATGAGGGTAAAGTCCACTGGCACACGCCCCAGACGGCATGGCGCCTACACTTGGCACAGGCCACCGTTTTCACACCAACCGATAGCCTCAGTCGTCAACAGGGGTATTAAGAGTATCTGTCTCCCTCTTGTTAATCTTTTTCCAGTACTTTCCGGGCTCGGATGTGCCGCTGCAGTACCCTTACCAGTATTCAGATGAAGGACAGAGTAATTCTGCCACTAGCACAGGTAATAGGCTAATGCACTTAATTACTGCTTTGATTCTGTGAACTCATCATACCCCAGAGTTGCCTACTGTACATTTGAAATAAAACAAATTGTGTTTGTTGTTGCTGTTTTTATTTTTAATGGGTTTTGCATATTTTAAGCCATCATAAGTATGTGTAGTTATAGCCAGACCTCCTCTTGGAGAACTGCATTCTTGGGAAGATTTGGTTCCAAACTCAGTCTGACTCACCCAAGTCAGCTAATCAAAGTCATTTCTGCATATGGTGAGATTAGGGTGGGACCAAAAATGTCACAGTACAGTAGCTCCCACCCCCCACCTCCTAGAGAGTTTAACTACCACTAGCTCCCCCTACAGGAAACCTGACTGTCAGAGTATTGCTCCATAAACCATTCATCAAACATGACCACACATATACAGACATAGATATGCATGTAGATCACAGTGCAGCTGCAGGCGAAAACTGCGGAGCAGATATAGCACAGGTTCCTGTGCTGATTTCCTCCTGCGCTGTGTGTTGACTAGGCTCCATTGTGGACTACACCTGTACCACCAGCAGCAGCAGGAATGACACCAATATGGAGCACAGCAACTCCCCAGGGAGCAACGACACCATTAAAATCATAGAGAACAAGTTTCCCCCATTTAAATCAAAGGTGGGTGAACTGTTTTAAGCACATCACTGCTGTTTTACTCGCGTATTCACACAGAGATTACTCTTGTAGTTGACATACGCTTTTACTTGTAGACTAGAAGTAATAACATTAACAGCTACTTTCTGTCTTAGTCATATTTCTAGAGACAGGATACAGGGTTGAGAGAGACGTGAATCCTAACGCCTTTAAATTTACGTGTGTGTGTGTGTGTGTATTTGTGTGTGCACGTGCGCGCGTGGTTTTCAGGATCCATTGAGGTCTGGTCTGCCACTCTCCAGAGGAGGGAGTGTGGAGAGTTTATCAGGCAGAACCCACTGTCTGGTCTCCGACAGCAAACGAATGAGTGCTGACTTCTCAGAACTAGAGCCTAAGATGCCCTTCATGCCTACAGGTATGACACACACCCTCACACACACACACACACACACACACACACATATATATGTATGTATGTATGTGTGTATATATATATATACATATATATATGTGTGTATGTATGTATGCATATACACAGTTTATTTTGGAGTGGATGTCCCTGTGACACCAAACCTCATTATTTGAATGGGAAGAGAGAATACGTGTGCGCCTCTTTAAAGATGTTTGTCGCGTAAGGTTCATCACATTGAACTACATTTAAAGATGAAGTTGGTAGCGTAAGTTTAATTACATAGAAGTATCTCGAGTAGAAATGCAAGGCTGTCGGAAGTTATGACGAATATGTTTTCGTGCTACAAGGCTAATTCAAACGATGCATTCAAGTACCATTCTTCATGACACACATTTCATATGACATTTAACTTCATTTAATCAGTTACATCTTAGTGAACCTTATTTTAACCTTTTTGTGGTTTTACTTTGACATTTTCTAACCAACTGTATCCATATGGGTAAACTTCTATTACTGTTGCAGTAGCATTTCCCCAGCATCTGTACACTTATTTGATTGGTCCAGATTGGTGTGTACAGAGAGCCAATCAGCCTGTCTGCCGTGGGCACGTCTGTGTGAGCTACACCATACTGCAGCATCTCTCCCTCTGCGTTTCCGTGGACGGGCTGCCGACAAGCCCAGCATGTGTTTCTACAAACATGTGTGTGTGTTTGTCTCTTGCATGCCCGCGCAAGTGCAGCAAGTTGGGGGGGGGGGGGGGGGGTCTCCGGAAAACCCGTCACGCGTAGCCTGATAGCAGGCTGCGAGCGCGTGAACGTGCGTATGTGTGCGTGTGTGTACGTCTGCATGCCCTGTGTTCGCAGCTCTGTGTGTGTATATATGTGTTTTTGCAGCACGCCCCCCGTTTAAACGAGGTCACCGTAAAACGGCATCGCACGGCACCATTCTGGATATCCCCAAGATCGTCGTGACAGGTACCAGAGCGGAACGGCCGGGATGCCTGGTGCCTGGCCAGCTGGCTTAACCCAATCAGACTCTCTTTTCTGTGACACACGTCCTGCTCTGTCTCTCTCTTTACTCCAGGATGTAGGGTAGAGATCCCCAACCACTCAGGAATTCCCCACAGCGTGTGAGCTCGTGACGCAGGGGGGTCGGAAGTCTGAGCTTCAAATCCTGGTTTATGTTTACCCGGCAAGGTGTATACTGCCGTTACTGGTCTAAAACAGCAGCTGACTAACGTAAGAACAAATCAGTTAATCAGTCAATAAATGAGTGTTACTTGGCTGTCCTCCAATCAGGGGAGCTGTTTGGCCATTCAAATTATGATTCTGCAATTATTAAGTTGGGGAATGTAAAAAAAAAAAAAAAAAAAAGAATATGTATAGAGGCTGTTTTGTAAGCCTCATTTTTGATTGGACAACATTCCCAGAACATTCTAGAAGACTTCCCACCCCTGTTCCCTGATGATTTCACACAGGCCTGGCTTTAGAGTGGACATTCAACCTGGAGTGCCATCCATCCCTTTTCTCTCTCTCTCTCTTGACTCTCTTTTGTGTGGTTAAGCTTGTTGCTCTGTTTTACACCCGGTCATGTGCATTTCACCTTCTGGCCACAAGGTGCTGATCAAGACGCTTCCACTGTGCTCACTTTGGCCTCTCATAACCACGTAGACGCTTCATGTTTTCAGCGGTAAAAATTCATTTGAAGAGATCGATCAGTTGAAATAAATGAGCTGTAAAACCTCTACAAATCTGTTAAAAAAAAAAAAAAGAAAGAAAAAGACCACAAACCCAGAGGACCAGGTCTAGAGGGAAACCTGGATCTGTGCGGTGGTTCAGGGCTCCAGCGGAGGCAGTGAGACAGGTCAGCATCCTGAGGCCGGAGAGGTGAAGTGGCTGTGGTTATGGAGCATGACTCGCTGCTTTGCTTCTGACACCTCATTGCCATTTACTGCTGGCGAGAGAGGAGGAACGTGACGCAGTCTGTGGTTATGCTTTGTCTAGATATAGCTGTCCCTTGTCTTTCAGGCAGAGAGGGTGTCGCCGAAGCCCCCCCCCCACCACCCCCTTACACATTCATTAATTTCACAAAAGTTGATGTGATTCATTTTTCTAACATTGAAGGTCATAGCTGTTAATGCAGTGACTGATAAAGATGAGAGAAATGGGGACGGTGAAAGATAGCACAGAGGGGGGGAAAAAAGAAAAGAAGACCCATATACCGTCTCTGAAGAATGAGTTGCTAATTCGAGGCCCGGTATAAAAAGAAAACCAATAACGGCGACTAATTTGCCTCAGCAGAACAAAAAAATAAAATGCTTACGCAAATCGCTCCCTAATTGCCGGAGAGATTTTAATAGGCATTACCTGAGTCGTGATAACCCCCCGACCAGTAATCGTATTTCCCTAGCTGACATGCCGTTTAAATTACGGGTTTGGCTATTACATGACATGTTCGTGGGAATAGAGCTCCCCGTTGAATCCGCGCTGCAGTGAATAATGACAATAATATGATGTTATTAGTATTATTGTTATTATTTTATTGTTTGTTATTTAATATTTTAATAATCAAACACATAATGCAACCTGCACTCTCTGATTTTTTTTTTTTTTTTTTGTCTTTTCGACGTGGTGCGTCCTTGGTCACCTCTCGAATTTTGGCACTTTTAAGAAAGCCATAACTGTAACCGCCCCAGCACGCGCCAACCAGACACACGTATTACCCCATTTTTGGCCGGTCCCAAAGCTTCAACCCGGGCATTCACGGTGACGCCCAAAATCGCCTATCAATTCATCTCCTCCCTCGAAAATCCACAACTCACTCTTCGCCCACTTTAATCCAAGCAAACGTACGTCCGTCACCTCATTCGATCAGTTCTTAACCTTTTTTCAATGTGCTCACAGCTTCACACATGCTTAAAATGCCAGCAAAGCTTGACTCAGTGGAATAAGGGAGGGGCAGCACTTGGAGGGTAATGGGGTGAAATGAGCTGTACTTACCAATGCATGCACTGATCTGTCATTCATTCATTCACTCAAACTGAATTATTGTGGAAAGTTCCGTGGTAATGGGTGTATCTCTGAGATGATCAAAACCATCGTACAGTGTTGCTGACGTCAGAGTAATTTACGTACAGTTTAATCTAGAGTGTTCTGTTGTGTGATTCCTGTTTTGACTTCTGACAATGGTGGTGTTGTTTCCATGTCTCTTGAATTTGCATGTTTTTGTTTTGATATCTGAAAAAGAGGAACTCGGCACCAAGACAACAACAGCTTTGCATCTTAATTTAGACCCGCATCACAAATCATTTTGACAACATTTTTGAATGATAAACAAAAGTCTTTGTAATGCATACAGACCTGATAACGGACTCCGTTGATTTTTATGCTGATGAATTTATGATAACTAATGAAAAGGTCTAGAGAATATCCATTCATTTAGCGTCCTGTCCAGTCAGTACCAGGGGAGTGTGTTGAGAAAGAGCCCATGTGTACTCTTAATTCACATTACATTCACTTTGTCCCAATGCCAAAAAGGAAAATCCCATTTTACAGTATTAGGGATTCAGACAGGGAAACCTACCCTTAACATCCATCTGTCTTCACAGTGATGTAGAACACAAGTAGGATTTGTAGAGGATGCCTTGTGTGTGTGTGTGCATTTCTGCTCCTTTCACAGACACACACACACACACCCTCAGCCAAATGTCTGTAGAAAGTTTTCAGTTTGGCACACATGTGACAGAAGTTGACCAATCCACACAATGGCATCTGTCCATGCGGTATATGATGCCCGTGTGAGTGTGTAGTGTTTGCTGTGTAGTTTTTTTTGTGTGTGTGTGTTAGGATGTGTGGGGTGGAGTTACAGTCACGTTCTGAGCACGTTCACTCACACGTTGTTGACGTGCCTCAGAATTTAGAGTTGATTCTGGTCAGCTGTCTGTGTGTGTGTGTGTGTGTGTGTGTGTGTGTGTGTGTGCACGAGAGAGAGAGACGGACACAGCCACAGTTGCCCAACCCCACTTACATCACGTTGTACCACATTGATTTTTCTCCTTCTCTTTCTCCTTCTCTTTCTCGCTCTCTCTCTCTCCCTCCTTTTCTTCCCTCTTTCTTTGCCTACATTTTTCTCCCTCTCTCTCAGCTACCTGTGAGCCCCACAGACGCAGGTCAGTCCACGACGTCTCCGCGGTGGGCACAGAGCCCAGTCAGGTAAGACGCGTTCACCTGGAACAGCTCACTGTCTACTTACAGCATTTCATTAACCCGCGCACAGACATCACAGGATCTACTGCACCAATTACAGAAAAATGACATGACAAGAGATACTGGTACAGTCATCCCCAGTCAGTAGAATTCTGCTTTTCTACTTGATTTGCACACTTTTTTTTATTTTGCTTAGAGAAGCACTCTTTCATTCTCTCATCCTGCGGGTTTAGTTTTTTTGTTGTTGTCGTTATGGTGTTGGTGTTTCTGTGCGGCTCATTCTGGGATGTCAGACTTTGCTGTGTTCTGTCAGGATTGATGTCTACAGGGAGGACATCACAGTGTTTAGAGAGGAGAAACAGAGTTTCGTCTGACTGCTTTCTGGGTGTACTGAATCCCCCTTTCCTTTTTTTTTTTTTTTTTTTTTTGTAATTCCCTGTGAGCACCCTTCAAACACTCTGTGGTTCTGTGTTCAAGCACACCTCAGTTCTCAAGGCACTGAGGATGAAGCTGATACCTGCTGCTTGACAGAGAACTGTTAAGTTCATGCAGAGTTCACTTAACGCTTATGTTAATGTTCATGGATGTTAACTTGAGCAGGGTTTTTAAAGATTGATTGAGTCTGATTGAATGGAGTGTGTTTGCTGTGTTTTACTTTCAGCGGACCTTCTCTTCGTTTGTAGCTTTGGTTATAGTTGTGATGAAAAAGGTGTGTGTGTGTGTGTGTATATATATATATCAAAAAAAAAATCTCATCCCTTGGGGGGGGGGGGGGGTAAATAAAAGATTTATATTCTGATTTGGGAGCTGAAGTCCGATTCAAGTCACCAGGCATTTGTTAAAGTCTCTCACTTGCATCTTAGTCTCTCTCCCTCTCCCTCTCCCTCTCTCGCTCTCGCTCTCTCTCGCCCCCCCCCCCCTCCCCTTTTTAAGTAAAGGTAGATTAAATTTTCATCTTTTGATTTTTGGAACAGACTGACTACAAAAAGTCACATTCAGTTCTCCATTAATTTTAAAGACACACTTTGGCTGCAGCGACTCTTCGCTTTCTTCCAAATCACTGAGAATTCCTGGCCCAGCCGCGCGGAGACGCTCCGCTGCTGCCTTTGATGGAATTTCTCTCAGGACACCCCCCCCCCACCCCCCGACACCACGCCTCACCCCAGACAGCCTTTCTGACTGTTTTTGAAATGTTTTATTTATTTATTTCTTTCTGCCTTTTTCCAGGAGAGCAGGAACAGCAGCCGCTCTTCCAGCCCCAGCGTGCGAATGATCACGTCAGACAAGACGGGACGAAGCTACGGCTACTCTCCCGACGATCCCTCAGGTAAAAACAGAGCCGCTCAAAAAAAACAGCCTCCTCCACAGACTGACACTTCTCTTCGTACCGCTGAGATACGTCCACTGGCTGCCGGGGGTTTATGCTTGGTTATAAGGGGCTCCGAATTTAGCTGAGTAAAGTCCATGTGAGGGTTAGACTCCAGTCCCACCGTTCAATCAGATCTAACTGCACTGTTTGTCTTTATGCGCTGCAACCCGTTTCTCCTAACTTAATTCTCCACGTTCATGTGTCTTTTTGCCCTGTTTGGATAATATGTCAAACATTCAGTGAACGGTGTTTCCATAAGCACTGGCATTTAGAACATGGCCAGGGCTCTGAACTCCTTTTCACACCGTCAGCTTTGTGTATTAGTGTCTTCAGCCCATGAACAGAGAGACACAAGCTGCCTCAGCAGAGCTTCACTTAGAACATGAGACTCATCAATGATTTAAGGCTGTGGTTTTCTCTTAGCTGGAGTCTGAGACGAGACAGAAAGAGACAAGGTTATTTTAGTTGAAGAACCTGTGCTTATTAATAATAAATCCAACTGGGAGGTTGTTGTTTTTTTAGTTTTTTTTGACTATGGTGTGTGTGTGTGTGTGTGTGTGCGCACGCGTGTGCGCTGAATAAACTGAATATCTTGTCACGTCCACAGACACCAACGGCTCAGACAACTCCATTCCCATGGCGTATCTGACCCTGGACCATCAGCTCCAGGTAAAATCTCACCTCCCGGTTCATATGACGTGTTTCACGCCAAAGCACCAGGCATGTCTGTAAACACTGGGTCTGAGTCTCCTTCCAGAGCCATTCTCTCTCAGTGTCGCTGTCTCCAGCCAACGCTGATGTCATATTACGGGCAGCTCACTCAGCCGAAGTCCCTCACCTCAGCTGTCCTCTTTCAGTTTGTTCGACATGACAGACTAGTGTCTTAAAACAAGTCTCTGTTACAGCTTTATATAAAAGAAAGAAAGTCACCTTATGTCAATTGTGCTGTATATGAGGGGCTGGGTTTCTCTTTCTATTGTTGGCGGGGGGGTTTTTTGTGAACTGTATAGCTCAGACTTTCCATTCGTAGTCATGTTAAATCCAGGGACACAGAAACACTGTCCTAATTCAATCAAGCCAGGATTACAGCACAGCACTAGCCGAAGCTACGACGCCACGTCCACAGTGGAACATTCGCATATAAATACACTCAGGCACGTGGAAGCAAAAAACACACTCCCTACTTTACAAAATAAATAAAAACATGGGTTCTCGCCGGTGTAATTACATCTCACCTTTCAGACTAACTCTTAGCTGTCATTCAAATGAATGTATGTATATATGTGTTTCTGTGGTTTCATTCCTAGCCTCTTGCCCCGTGTCCAAACTCCAAAGAGTCCATGGCTGTGTTTGAGCAGCATTGCAAAATGGCACAGGAGTACTTGAAAGTTCAGACCGAAATCGCCTTGCTGATACAAAGGAAGTAAGTGAGACATTTATTCTTCTTATTAACGTAGCTTTCAAACCTGGCACAGAAGCTTCATTACATTCAAGTATGCCAGTGTTTGTTCCCGTCCTAGACTTAAGTCGACGTTTAAGTTAATAATAAGATGGATTTTACCAAGTGAGGTTTACATGGACTAAGAGTGTGTCGCGACATATCCCTTGGCTTGGCCAGTGTGACACTCTTCTGTGTTTA
Source organism: Chanos chanos (assembly GCF_902362185.1). Classification (NCBI taxonomy): domain Eukaryota; kingdom Metazoa; phylum Chordata; class Actinopteri; order Gonorynchiformes; family Chanidae; genus Chanos; species Chanos chanos. Next base: position 12,653,228 of record NC_044502.1, read on the forward strand.
AATTGACTTAATTTGACGTTTAAGTTAATAATTAGATGTATATTACTAAGTGAGGTTTATGTGGAATAAGAGTGTGTTGTAATATAGTCCTTGGCTTGGCCAGTGCAGCACTCTTCTGTGTTTAAATGGCTGATGTACAAGTGTTTCAGCCATGTGGTTACTAAAACAACTGAGTGTGAAGTATGGCTTTTGAATGTGCTTTTTGACAGGCCATGACTACAACTGCGATAACTGCAGCATTTACTGTAATTCCTCTTGATTTTCATTGATTTGCCCTCTTAACTGTAAGATGGTTTTGTTTTGTCTTGTTTTGTTGTTTGTGTGATTTTTACATTTGCTAGGTATGAATGTTCTCAGTTCCTCAAAATACCAACTTCCGCAGAAAATGCTATTTTTTTTTTTTTCCTCTCTCTCTTTTTGAAATGATCTCAAAACCCTGTCTTTAAAAAAAGCCTTTAAAAGGGGGGCGTGAACGCGGTTAAACGGACTGTGTGTAGCGGTACGCGCTGAAAAGGACTGAAATGCCATGACTAAACTTAGAGGACAAACTCCAAGACAAACAGCTTTTCTTGAGCAGTAGACAGAGAAGCGTAGTGGAACAACTGTCCATGTCTGAGTCAAGCGCTCATTCTGTATTTATAGTCAGTGACTTAATGAAGGAATCCAGCATGTGTTAGCACACGGTCAGCTCAGCTCCCATGAGCTCACTGCTACCATCCACTTCTCACGTTCTCTACAGTGTTACTCATGTCAAGAATCACTGAAGACACCACACTGTTCATCTGGTCTTGTCCAGATTTTAACCGTTTAAGTGGGTTAATCTCTAAGGCCAATCTTGGCGGGGATCGTGTCAGTGTGTTACTGTGGTTGTTGCCTTTAGAAGCCGTCAAAATATGGTACCTCAGTGTACGTTTGTATGGCTGTCTCTCTGAAATGGAGATAAGTCTCTAAATGATTTTCCCCATCTCTTTCTTCCTTTGTCTTTCTCTCTTTCCACCTCTTGTCACGGTGCGTCTCAGGAAAGAGTTGATTGCAGAGCTGGACCAGGACGAGAAGGATCAGCAGAACACATCTCGGCTTGTTCAGGAACACAAGAAGCTTCTGGAAGAGAACAAGAGCCTGTCCACCTATTACCAGCAGTGTAAGAAACAGTTGGACCTGATCCGTGCCCAGCAGCAGAAAAGACAGGGCACGTCATGAGTGTCCACGCAGCCTAAAGAGACAGACACATGGACGCACTCGAAAGACACCTCCACACACACAAACACACACACACACTCTCTCTCTCTCTCTCTCTCTCTCCCTCTCTCTCTCTCTGCCCCCCCCCTCCGTCTCCCTGCCGTACCCGGGTTTAGCTGTAGTGTCAATGAGCCATGTCCTGCGATCAGCCTGCCTATAAGTGTATAATCTTCCATATCCCGGTCTGACCCAGCATCAGTGGTTTGGTTGCTGTGGACTTTGTCTGTCTGCCTCTAGGCTGTAAAGAGACCTGTACTCTACTGTGTACACGCATGCTGGATCCACACACATCTCTGGGCCAGTTAACCCACCCGAGCCCCCAAACCCCCACCCCCCGCCCCCTCAACCGTGAATCTCACCAACTCTCCGCTAACGCGTACGTCACCATGTCTGCGTCGCGTAACCAAGACGAGTCAGTCGATACACGGCGGCCGTTTGTGCAAACAGGCGAGCGTTCCGGAGCGTTCCGGAGCAAGGAAGGGGCTCGTGACGTGAATTCAACAGGAGGGCGCCGAGGTTTTTTTTTTTTTTTTTTGGGAACTCTTTAGTCTGTCTGAATAAAGCGCTCTCAAATGGATGTCAGGGAGGGAACTTCATGAAACGTTTGTCCTCAGCTCATTAGTCCACTGAGCTGCCAGTTATGTTCGCCCCTCCCTCTCTCCACTCCCTCTTCCTTTCAGAATGCCCTCCTAAGGTTTACCTTGATGCCCTTTAGAGGTTGTTTGCCCTTAAGAATGTGAAAGCAAAGCTAGTTTTAAGTTACACGGATTATAAAATCGATTTTATGTTTTTAATTCCGGATTCATGTTCGATGACATTTTTCTTCCGAGTGTATTCTTTTCTCATCACGCAGAAAAAAAAAAATATATTATCACGCATCTCCATTTCTGAAACATTTATATATATATATATATACATATTTTCCTTGATTTTATATGGACTTGGTCACCATCATGACCTGTCGACTCATGGAAAGTATTTACTATGTTTGGTTTGATTGGAAAGGGTGGATGTATTTTAAAAGGAGAATTTTGCCTTGTGCATCGGAGCTGAACTACTGCTTAACAAAGGACCGATGAGCTTGTTACACACCTTACTATTATACCCTTGCGATGACATCCTATATTTATAACCATGTCTGTCATGTTCTTTTCTCTTTTTTCTTTTTTTTTTCTTTTTTTTTTTTTTTTGAATCTATCAGCACTCTATCTATTCAGAAAGATTGTCACGTAAGCCAACAGGCTGCTTAAGAGGAGTCTGAGCTTGCCTAAGGAATGAAAACCAAACATACAGTATACGCTATAGCAGGTTTATCATGCTCCTTTTTGATTTCAGTATTTCACTTTCGGTTTTTTTGTTGTTGTTCTTGTTGTTTTTTTTTTCTTCATCTCACTAATTTTGATTTGCCTCTTTGTTTTTTCCTTTTTTTTTTTTTGAACTCCAGTAGTTAAACTTTGTGTAATAATTTATACATAGTTTCTGCAGTAGGACTTGTAGTTTTATGTGGTCTGGGCATACATATGTTTAAAGAGACGCCCTTTCCTCCTTTGTGTTTCGTGTAAATTTTTTTTTTTTTTTTTTTTTAGTTCACGTGTTGCCTTAGAATTTAATTGCTTGCATTTACTTGACTTGTTTTCGCTTTGTTGGGAAAAAAAGGATATTCACTTATGCCTCATTTAATGTAATTAACAGTATAACAATGGTGTGAGTGGTTGGTTTTTTTTTTTTTGTTTGTTTGTTTGTTTGTTTTTAAATCTGGTTTATGTAAGCGAACCAATCAGGAGGCTTGCACCGTCCAGGCTGTGTGGTTGGATTAATATTGACAGTATGCTGCAGAAATCAGAAAGAGACAAACAGGAACTGTCACGCCTCGTTCACTCGTTCACCCAATCAAAGAGCACTCTCCATAACCATGTCCTTGTATGTAGTATTGTGTCTTTCGTTCTGTGTTTGTTTGTTTGTTTTTGTTTTGTTTTCTTTTTTCTCCATCAAGTCATTGCTCTTAAAATGAGAATGAATTGAATGTTCTTACTTTAAGCGAATTGGTTGTGTACATGTTATTTGACCTGAGAGTCAGTTTTCACCCGTGTTTTGCACAATCAGCTGGTTTAACAGAACACAAGTAACAAGCAGTTCACTAACAGTGAAACTCTTGAGTGAATGTGGATGTTAAGCAATTCTACAATACATTCTCAGTCCTCTTGGTTTTGGTTTAACATATAGAGCTTTACGATGGGTTTTCCACTGTTCTGTTGTTGCTTTTTGTTTTTTGTTTTTTTTCCCCCTATAGAGTTCCATTCACATTATCAGTCTATGTACTATGTACTGTATATAAGATATCTGATTTCTTAAGCTATTGGGAACGGAACTACGCAAGTGAAGAACGCATCATGAAATAAAAACGAACTGGTGGATATTGGCCTGATTTTGAGTTTTTCTGCGTGTGCATGTAAGTGTACGTCAGCCATGCGTTTATCTGATTGCGTCGGCTTTGTGGGATCGTCAAACAAAGGTATAGAGCACAACCTCAACATACAGTGGGTTTCCTGCTACATTACAGGTTTCAATGAAGAGCTAGATGTTGAAAACCAAACCATGCTTTGACTGGAAATCCAGCTGTGAGGATGTAATACCATGTATGGCCAGATGGGGGCAGGGCACATCTAAATATTCTTGAGCCTTTTTCCCCAGAACCAACAAGAACTTCTCTGAGACAAAGAAATGCCTTGTAGTCTCTTGTATTCAGTGTAGTACAAGTCACACTAACCAAATTACTCCGCCAATCACAAGATTATCATCAACATTTCTGCGCTGCGCAAGGAAAAAAAAATGATCAAAGTTGGTTTGGCTCATGCTTTGAAAAAGTCAAGCTTAAAAGGTCTTAGAACGGGATTCTTTTTAAAGATGGTGTGTGTTTCAGGCTAAAATGACTACTATTCTACTGATAACAGATTTGTTTTCACCTATACAATAGAAGTCAGAGTAAAACTGTTTGTTTGAAGTTGACAGCTTAATGGAGAGTTGTGAATCATAATCTATTGAGGACATATGATGTCATTTTTTTTTCTTTTACCAAGCAGGTATTGTGTGTTTGGGCTTGCCCTTGTTAAACTGAGGGGAGAGAGAAAGAGAGAGAGAGAGAAAAAAGGAACTGGTTGTATTGTTTGTCAGCCATCATACGAGATGCGGTCATCCTGTTTGGTTGTGTTGTGCTCAGAGGATGCGTTCATCTGGTGTTTGGCGGTGCTGTTACTGTGAAAGGGAAACGGATGATTTGGGTCTTTGTGTGTCCAGAAAGTCAAAAGTATTGGATTAGATCACCGTCCTCGAGCAAAGAGGCCGGGAACACGATGGCCCTGAGCAGAATAAAGTATGAAGTATCACAAAACTGCCCCATACAACATTCAGTCCAGTGCATTAAAAAAAAAAAAAGAAAAGAAAAATATTATTTGAATCCTCATTCTTTCTTTTTACTTGTTTTGTACTTGACCTTGTTTGTGCGGTGTATCTCCAGAATCTGTAACCACGCAAACACAGTCAAATTCTTAACTTTCACTGACCGGTCGGTTATGCCGGACATATTTACCCCTCTGCCACACCAGTTCTAGACTACTGTACTTGTGGAGGCAGCATCATTCATCTTTTGCTCCAAAGTTCACTTGGAATTTGCATTTGATCTTATCTTTCTCGTGGTAACCATGGCAACTGAGTGGAAATAGGCTACCGACGGTTGAGATGTTGCAGTTTTTAGTAATGGTTTGAATTTGGGTCATAATATCTGAGTGTGTGTGTGTATATATATATATATATATATATATATATATATATATACACACACACACACACACACACGAGTCTATAAATTGCTCTGTGTTCCAGATACATTATTACATTATTGAGAGTGATTCCCTGGTCAGCTTTGTGAACGTGGCTATGGGCTATTAGTCAGGAGCCTGGAATGCTTTGAGATTCCACAGCTTCAGAGTAGACAAAGAAACTGCGACGGCTGGTGGGGTCTGGTCGTTTGGATTGAACCGTTTATTTGATTGTTTCCTCTCATTTGAATTGCAGAAGAGCTACTCTGTTTCAGCAGAACAACGAGATTAAGAATAGCTTTATTTAAAAGAATGAGCGTCAGTTCCAGCCAGGTCTTAAAATACGTCCCACGCGTTTAGGTTGACAATGACATGTGCAATGTTTATTGATCATATTAATATCAAAGACAGTTCAAAGTAATTAAGAGTCATTGTGGTTTTTTTGTTTAAAGTTCAAGTGTTTTTTTGGTGTGTGTGTGTGTGTTTCTAAAGGGCATTTATTTTTCTATTTTCTGGCTTGCCACCGATGAGTCATTCACCGGAAAGAAAGAAAGAAAGAAAGAAAGAAAAAAAAAAACAGTGACTGTTATTTTTACGGTGTCATTTTCACACATTGCAGCTTTGTGGCGGAAACCGTGAGTGATGGTGGTGTTCTCTCTGGTGATTGCATTTCTCAACCCCAGTGTCTGTGAGCTTTATATCGAAAACACGTTTTACACTCGCTTTTGGCATTCCCGCAGATTAAATTCTTCATAAGACACTGGAAATGAGACAGAATGAGGCAGATTGAAAAAAAAAAAAAAAAACACCTATGAAACTGAGTTGAATTAATAAAGAAATTTCCTTTTCGCTTCTCCTGAGTCATATCAGTTAATACTCAGCACCTCATAGAAAGACTGTATGTTGCCACAGCCTGTGTCTTCTTAAATCTCACCTACTGTCTGAGCTGACAGTTGGATATGTTGCTCTATTGGGCAGTGGGAATTTGTATTCTGTTCAAAAACATCCCACTCTCCACCAGAATGGCCTTGTCCATAATACATTTCTTCAAATTCCAGAGGGTAATTGCGTTAGATGTCCAGTCTTAACAAATTCCTTTTGCTCAATTAAAGCTGCATGTGATATGGTTTTTATTATGAACGCAACGTGAGGTTCGGGTGAACCGGAGTTTTATGGTTGTATTCGTTCAGAGGAAGAGAATAGTAAGTCATATGCTCTCCTACCCAAAAAAATCACCGAAAACCTCATCCTCTTAATCTGCCCCCCACCCCCCCCCCCCCCCACCCCCACTACGTTATTTGACCGTGCCACGGCACGTGTGTACAGCTTCTGAGAGACATCCAAATAACAGTTTAGTGATAATCAAATGAAGTAATCAAATACGTTTAAATCATTTAGAGCACTATTTAAAGAAACGAGGGGGCGGACATGGAAGCGCAGTGTGATAAAGGGAGGGAAAGAATGAGTAAGAGAGTGACAGAAGGAGATAAAGAGAATGAGACACATAGAAAGGAGGATAGTGAATAAGTGAGAAGGAGAGAGAGGGAAAGACAGAAAGAAAGAGTCAGAAAGGGAAAAACGTGAGAGATATGGAGAAAGTCAGAGCTGGAGTTTCGTGATTGTAAAGGAGAAGAGAGAGAGAGAGAGAGAGAGAGAGAGAGAGAGAGAGAGAGAAAGAGAGCTCGCAGGGTTGTGAGTGGGATCGTCGTACAGCAGGCTGTAATTACGGGCGAGAGTGATTGACGAAGCGTGGGCGAGAGGTGATTGCTGAAGTGCGACCATGTGGTGGTGAAGACCTAGGTTCCAACGGATGTGTGACAGACTCTGAAAGTTGATGAATCATCCGTCACACCCAGCTCACTTTTAGCCACTTCACTGTTTTTAACAGCGAGAAGAATAAAAAACTGTGTCACAGTAAACAGCGTTATCGCAGCCTCTGCATAACTCTCGGAATGAAGCCTCAGCAGCCCAGATAGTCTCAATTTCCAGTCGCCGTCTACGGTTCTCACGTTTAATACACTCCTCCCCGACCACAAAATAAAAACGTTACATAGCTTTTTTTTTTTTTTTTTTTGAAAATGCTCACTCACAAAGCTAGCACACGACGGTACAGAAACCAAAATGGTTTGCTCCACTTCATCCAGTCACATTTGTTTGTCTGGCTCAGAGCGGCAGTAGACGGGGATTTCGTCTTAACGTTGTTTGTCCTGCCATGTTTGACACATTAGTGGTTGACACTGGCACCGCAGAAAAGCACTGTTATTGTTGTGCCAGTACTAATACAAGCTGTGGGTACTAGAGGAACAGACTCGTGTGCCAAAACAAAACTATCAGTTTGGAGTTGGTTTGAACTCAGACACCTTGTTTAACCACCCACACACACACACACACACACACACACACGCACATACACAAACACACACAAACACACACTCACTCACTTACACAAACATCTACACTTGTCCTCACTTGACAAGCAGAGAATAACAAGCGCTAAGGTACGGAAGTTCTTCGTCTAATCTGTCCATGTCACAAGACATTCCTGAGGTCAGAAGGAAACGCAAACCAGTTACAAGAAACAGACATGTCAGGTATATGGCGCAGTAGTCTGTCAAGAGTGGTTTTAAAAGCATCCTGCATTGCATTTGAAGTCATGAAGTTCTGTCAGCGAGAGGCTGCGAAGAACATCAGACCACTTTAAAAACTCATCTGTTTCTGTCTGTTGTTATTCTGGTATTGTTATTTTTGTGTGCCCACGTAGGAATTTGTATATGTTTACCTTTGCATGTGTGTTTATGGTTATTTTTCTGCAATAAAACGCATTTTTGCGAACGACTTTGTGTATATCCATCTGTGATTGCTTGTTTAATGTAAGCATACTCTGTCTGTGTGTGTATGTGTGTATGAGTGTGCGTGTGTGTGTGTGTGTGTGTGTGTGTGTGTGTGTGTGTGTGTGTGTGTGTGCGCGTGTGCATGTGCATGTGCGTGCGTGTGTATTTGTGTGTATGAATGTGGGTAACAAACACACAGGAGCGCGCTGTGTTCTCTGGGGGAAGCGTTACCTGTCCGATAGGTAACCTGAGCCGGGGGAAGTTAGTCTGTGGCAGGCTGTGTTATGAATGGCGGTTAGACTTGTCCCTGGGGCACAGTTTGAGCTGCAGTAATTGACGTAATCAAGGTATTTGGCTTTGAATCCCATGCTGGCAGGCAGAGGACTAGAAGGCTGCATTTACGTCTTTGAGTCTATGCCTGGGCTTGCCACTCGCCTTAGCTAGCAAAAAATTCATGGATGTTCACCGGCTCTGTGTCTTCTCGCTTCGACCGCAAAGTCAATTAATCATTCCAAAATGAGTCATCCCCTCGACTATGACTCCTTGACCGACTGCAGTGCATTCATCTCAGGCAGGGCTTGTTTTGATTTCACACCAAACGCTATTGTTATGAGTCATGCTCTTCGGCAAGTGCAGGATTTTACATGTGTAGTCTACGTCTTCGCTGTGATTCAGCTGCAGTCCTTCTATGCAGAAAAGCAAAGGGCATATGTAATCACATTTATAATTGTATCATTAAATAGCTGTACTTTTTAATGATGTGTTTTATATACCAAGTATATTTGAAATTATTTGTATTTCTTTTCCTTTCCTAGTTGTTACAGAACAGTTGTTAGCAGTCGTATGAGAAAAGAGTGACTATGTAGACACTAGCGTTGAGAGTGTAGTCTGTAATTTCCTTTTTCTTTAGCAACTGTTTGCCATTTACATATATAGCAGACCCTATAGTTGCATTAGGAGGGGAGAATCCATATGTGTTCGGTGTAATTTGACCCAGCCGTAATGATAAGGATGAGGTTTCACCATATATGTCTGCATGTTTCAGCATGCCAGCAATCTCTGCCTGGGAAATGCGTGTCACACACAGTCATTCTCTCAAACTTCACGTTTAGTTCAAAGGATTGATTGGATTGTCTCGGGTCGTGTATAGTTAAAAGTCTTCTCATCCTACACAGTCAAAATAACATACAGAAATTTCCTCTTCTCCTGTCCTCTCCTCCCCTTTTCTTTCCTCTACTCTCCTCTCCTCTCCTCTCCTCTGTCTGACTGTCAGACACAGCACATATTGTTTGCATTAGTGTTAATTAAACTTCCTGACATAAAAAAAAATGCATGTTTGTCCACCATGTGAGCGGGAAAACCAAGACACTGCTCTCCAGCCCAGTCAGGGTAGATTCACTTAACACCCCCCCCCCCCCCCCCCCCTCCCAAAAGAGGGCCTCAGGGAAGGGTCACAGAGTACAGGAATCCCACTTGAACTGCTTGACTGCTTCTGCTGTTTGTGTGTATGTCTGTCTCTGCGTGCGTGTGTGTGTGTGTGTGTGTGTGTGTGTGTGTGTGAGAGAGAGAGAGAGAGAGAGAATGTAAGACTGGAGAGTTTCACAGGAACATCCCATGGTTTCTTACAACTACAACAAAAGACAAGTCATGTAGGAAATCAACTGTTCCAAATACTCAAAGTACAAAACCCATCTGACGTGCAGGGGGAAATTCTCAACAGGTCGGGTGGTGCTTAATCGTAGATAATGATCAGAAGGGCAAAGTTTGTTTGGAAAGGAAAAAAAAGTCTCTCTAGATTTTAAAGGTTCAAGGAGACTGTATTGCAGTGGACAACTTTGCACGAACAGATAATAATACATCTAAAGGCGGGGTTTGAGTAAAGCTCTCTGAATATTGTCTTTGAGAGATCTGGTCTCAACCACACACTTTGACCATCTCAGCAGAACAACGCAAACTTTTTTGTGTCTCTCCGAAAATTCCACTGCATGCTCATCACCTGTTCTGTGGAAATCCTCGAGCAGCAGAGTTTCCTCAACAGTCTCTTATCTCCATAAGCAATCTTCACGCGCTTTGAAATTGTGTAATTTGCACAGAGAATTTATGCTATTTGCGCTGAAAATTTCTAAAAATCTATGTGAAAAGTCCAGATGGCCCAGGTGTCTCTCAGAATACATCCCATTACCATATGGGTTCGAATGTTGCATGGATTCAGCCCTAAACAAATCTGAAACAAAGCATAAAAAGAATCAGATAGGACCAGGTCCCTGCTTAAAAAAGAAGAGAGAGAGAGAAAGAAAAACGTACTCATGGTACTCTTTCTTTTCTTTTTGCTTTTTAGAGAAGCCCATGGCTCCAAAGGCTTGACTGGTGACTGCTAGACATTTTTCCTTAGACGCTAGAGGTTGTTACCACAATCTTCTTGTCACTGTAGGATATTTCTCTTGCTTTGAATCTTTCCCTCAGAATGTGGAGTGTACTGAATATTGGAATGAAAACAGATATGTCTGCAGCTGCATGATAATTTATAATTACATGCAAACTCCCTTGGGGGAAGAAATGCGACATTAGAGATTAAAACATATCCAGCTAAAACACTCTTGCACAAACAGTATGTGGGCTGATTCAGAACAAATCACGCCTGCGTTCTGTGCCTCTTGTATGCAACCTCTAGCTTTTGTCCTGTATATCCTATCTACCCTATAACATGGATTTACTCAAAACGTCTCAACCAGCAATCTCATTTATACAGTTGCTTTGATGTGTGAGGCATAATAACTCTAACAATCTTATGTCCATATTTATGTTTGTAACAATATTGATCAATGTTATTACCATTGTTATTGCGTGTTGAACATTTGTTGTAGTATTATTAAATTAATGGTATGCGTTGAAGATTGGCCGGAGATTCATGGGTTAAAAACACTTTCTAAAAAGTCTCAAACAGCCTGTCCTGACTGAACTTGGACGTGGACATTCATTTGTAACGGGGGGAAGGGTGACGGGATTTCATTTGGCTCGCCAGGCGGATGGACCTTTGTGAATACTACGTGTTCTCCATGAAACGACTCGTGCAGTAGTACGTTTCATTAGTCATGGTCGATGAATTCAACTTAATTCGTACACCAAAACTGCTTTGACCGACTTGTGAGGCTGCTGAGTGTATGGAACTGTTACGCGCAGCGCGTGCTCGCACGTCGCGATTCACCAACCGCAGCTGCGGACATTTTTTTGAGTAGTTGCCTGACCGCCGGAGGCACCAACGCAATGTGCACCGCGCAATGTTGTGAATGAGGGGATGGGATGACGTCAGTGCGCGAATGTCAACAATGTAGCGATTGAGAGTAGGCGTTCCATTCGAGTGTAACAAACAGGAGAGACGGAACGCACGCCGCACTGGACCAGCACATTCATGCACACACTGACATTTTGCTGAAGAACAACAATTTTATAACCACAAACTTCCTTTTTTGTGCCGCAAACAAGAAAAGAAATATCTGCAGAGTATATCGTAAACGTGGTCTCCCTGCAGCCCGGGGGCTATAGGACACTGCAAGGAAGTCAACATGTGAAAAAAAATTATTTAGTAAACGGACAAAAGGGCTGGATTACAAGGAAAAAAACGAAAGTTTTGAGGTGAGCTGCATGAATATTTCCACCTATTTATCGAATTTTCCTTTATGTCTCATTCAATCTTAGTTTTCGCACCAAGCTCAGATTCATAAAATTTGTTCATTAAAAGCAAATTCAGTTACAAACTTGCGCCTTGAGTGAGCTATTCCGATGCTAATGCTACTGAATAGTTTGAGGTTGTTGAAGAAAGCATTTAAAACGGTCCGAATGTAAGTGCCCCGTATGAGTAGTCCGCGTGCTCGAATGTGTTATCTCTACCTGTTTTTATTTGTTGTCGGTGTGAATGCAGCTGGTTTACTAGTGTCACATCGGGGGATACCACATCCTGTTATGATCTTAGTGGCAATCGCGAGCTCTCCGTTCGAGTGTTTTGCAAGTAGTTGGATGCACTGCGATCCCGGAGGAGGAGGCGCGTCGCAGTGTCGGGGTCAGGCATGGCTCTTGTTTTCGCTGAGAGAAAAGAAGCTGTCACTTGCAAAGGCCTTGACCGATTAGTGAGACAGAGCAAAGGCACAGACTCCCTCTGCTTCGTTTCCCGCCTTCATTCTCCACGTTATTTTCATGAATGAACACAATATGTGTTCATTATGCATTCTCTGAAATGCTGCTATATTATTATTATTATTATTATCATTGTTATTATTATTATTATTATTATCCTGCTGCACGGACGGCGAACGTGTGATTCTTATCCACGGTGTTTCTAAAGCAAGAACAAAGACGTGAAATGACAGCACGTCAGAAAAATAAATGTGCTTTTGTGTAGTATCTAAAAGGGAAGTAGTATGCTTTGTTCCATGCTACACATCTCTGAGCTCGACTGATGCAACCCCAACACATTACATTACAATCCCCTATTAATCCACATAAAATCAGCAAAATATTTTGCTGTGTAAGGGACTGTGATCCTTATTTGGTTCAGCAGCCAATGCAAACGGCACGATTGCCCGAGGGTGCCATTTAAAGAACCAGGGACCTTATTTCATTCAAAGCGTTGGAATGTTGCTGTGTTTGTCTCCGTGTTTTCTCACTCATTTTTGTCTACACATGTGCACGACGATATCCATACACCGAGCAGCCGAGTCGCAAAATAACGATTTGGGGAGAACAGATTAAGAATTTACGCCATCTGAACGAACATTAACTATAAACAAGTGTATTAGTCCCAACAATTAAACGTTCCAGATTGTCGCGCCACTTTTTAGCGACTTGGGAAACACTACATTTGCTCTTCCTCTAGGTAGCGAATGTATATGTTTTAACCGGAGAGTGTTTCATAATCAGATAATATGAAACTGAGAGAATAAAAGAGTGTGGTTATATTCGACACGCAACGTATTAGCAACGAATCGCTCAATGGCTTTGTCTTCTCGAAATAAGTAGCATAAGCTACATTTGCTCTGTCACAGTTCCGTATGTCTGATTGCATTGTTTGTAAAGATTCTCGACTTGTTCTTATTGCAGTGAACCAAGCTTGACAGACTGCTCTGATTCCTTTACTCTCGTATCTTATCGAGTCTGCATGCGTTTCAGAACTGAAAAGGGTTAAGTGTGCGTTCTGTCAAAGCAATACCCTGGATACATTGTTCACAGATGCATCCAAAAATTGCTGCGCTCCCAACGCTGACAATTTGAAATGCGGTGATGCAGCAGTTTGTAATCGGATGTCATCTGCACCTTGTGCAGCGGCAGTGGCCTGCATTCCTTTGTCTGTCGATGGTGTGGAAATGAACTGTCGATGTCGTACATCAAAGCGATGGCGGATATTTTTTTCCTTACCAATTACCAGGATAACTGTTAGACATTGTCAGAGGTTGAATGATTCTTCTTTTTTCGCCCACCTCTTTTTCTTTCTCTCTTTCTCTCTCTCTCTCTCTCTCTTTCTTTCATTTTTTCTGAGTGGGCCGTTCTTTGATTCTATGTGTATCATAAACGTCATTTCTTTTACGTCTCCACAGTCTCATTTAAATGATTTATTTATTTTGGACGATGACACAATGACACAGAAATAGTTCATTTAGCTGTAACAACTGTCTATGTCTAAACAGCGTCGAAGGCACTCTTTGATCGGTGTGGATGTGTAGGACACGTGCATAATCCCGTGCTGCAGAAGTGACGCCATTGTTCTGTATGTTCTGGGTTACTGTACAGTCCACCATGGTATTACGATCTACATCACTGTAAGAAATCGTTTTAGCTGAGATAGATAACAATTTGAGCGTATCTTTCACCATAACGAAACTGACAGTGTATCACTTAAAAGGAAGAGCGGCGTCACTCGAAATGTTTCACATAGACTGACTTGTTTCTAAATGTAGTCTGTATATACAGTATATATGTATACGTAACACGTATCCTTTTCTACTGTATGTATCTTTATGAATACTGAACTGGATATCTCGCTTTCAATTTGAGATGCTCATAGTACACTTTCTCCACTTAAAGGTAGCAGAATGTGTACTTACAAAACCAAATTCAGGCAAATTACGCAAACGAGGAAAGACCACTCAGTTTACATTAGATTCCCATAGACAGTAATGTGGCGATCTACACGCCCCAAAAAGGAATTAAAAAATTACGCTATTACACTATTAAAACAATTTAACCCGGTGTCTAGCTGGCACAGGTGAACTGAACGGCTGGAGGAAGATAAACCGTCTCTACTGTGCCCTCTCCTAAAGATCCTTATTCTACGATATTAAACTGACTTGACCACTTTATATGCTACCACACTGCTCGGTTTTCTCAACCCATAAAACCTCGACATGTGAATGATTAGCTCACTTCACCTTATGAAAACACAACTGGCCCGGGTTACTTTATGTGAGAAAATACCTCTTTGAGGATGTAAAAATGATCAGAATTAGACAAAATAAAAAAAACAAGCACTTTTCTATAGTAACCAATAAACGTTAATCACTTTTAGAGAAATGGTTAATCCACAGTTAAATATTTGCAACATGTAATCATCAATGTCTTATTACATGTAACAATGACGTACAGTTTAAACAGTGTAAACAAAGCAGTTACACTTCTTGAAATATGAGATTTATATTTCAAGTCTTTGTGTATACACAATTAATGGAGATATTTAATATATAATGGGACCAAATGTGTCGTAATGCTTTGCAGACCAAACAGAATGATATTCTACCTCTTAACGGTGTGAAATGGTTCGTAACAATGTTTGAGATATGTTTTCTCTTGTTTGGTGGGTGCGTCGTGGGTGTAACTAGTATTAGAAAGTGTAAGGGGATATAAGTACACTGTGTATAAATGCTGTGTTTTTTACTGTACCCTTCCCCTCTGGGGTATTGTTATTATTAAAAACATACAATATTTATCTGCAGAATCTCCATATAACAATCTTACACCCAGATTATAATTAGAGTACTATTGCAAAGGATTTCATGTCTGTGTGTGCGTGTGTGTGTGTGTGTGTGTGTGCGTGTGCATGTGCGTGCATGCGTGTGTGTGTGTGTGTGTGTGTGTAAACACAAAAGCTGTTCTCATGTGTATTCTCACTATTTTTGATCATCTTTGTTTTAGTCAAAAAAAACCTCTGCCACTGTAAACCTGTTAATGCAACATTTAGTATAGTGCTCATTCCTCCATTATTCTGATCAGGTCTTTTTTTTATTTTCATGTCGCTGTTTTGATATAATTGTTCACTGTACAGTCATGATGGTAGGAAAAATACAATTTATTGTTTTGTGGTGTGGAGAGCCCCCCTGTTAATGACTCATGCAATTGCACGTCTCAACTGCCATGCTTTTTTTCTTAGTGTTCTCTCACAGGATTCATAAAACCCTCCTAGTCATTCGTGTTCATTTTTTCTAAAAAAAACATTCATGTTGCGAAGCATATACGCAGCTGCTGTGTTACCATCATAATTTTTTCATTTTTTATCATAACATTTGAATGTAGCTCAAAATGATCCTTAAATGGCTTGATAATAAGAAGTAATCCATAAACATGTTTATTTTTTGTTTTTGTTTTAATGGAGGGGGGCGGGGGGGGGGGGTTGTTTATTTGCGCTTATCAATAAGTCTGGCTGAATGAATGTCTGGTTTCAAATCCTAGCGCCCATTCGTTTGGCCCTCCCAAGTAAAGCACAGTTCAGAGCTCTTCTCTCCTGAGCCCCGGGGATGAAAACACGTTCCCATAGTCGTCCCACGTCAGCACAAAGGCATGTTTGACTGGGCTCCAGCTTGTGTGAAGCATAGCAGGGACTGATCCGTGCATGGGGTGAGGGCGGACAGAGAGATCCTGAAGTTCAGAAGAGGCTTTTGTTTTTCTTTCTTTCTTTCTTTCTTTCTTTCTTTCTTTCTTTCTTTCTTTCTTTCTTTCTTTCTTTCTTTCTTTCTGTCTTTCTTTCTTTCTTTCTTTCTTTCTTTCTTTCTCTCTGTCCCTCTCTCTCTCTCTCTCTCTGACTCTGTTTCTGTCTGTCTTTCTCTCTGTGTTCAACTGGCACTTTTGCCCACTGGGCATCCTCAGATGCACTGTGTAATCACAGCCAGACGTATTCTGTCTATAGTGATACATGGACACACACAAAAAAAAAAAAGACTGTGAAAACGAAGGGGAGTCTGCATGTGAGTTCACCTCTGTCAAATCTATGCCAACATAAATCTCACTATGAGATGCCACAGGCAAGATACTGATTACATTGTTTTGCTTTTGAATTGTTGCCTTAATTCTGTTAATGCCCCAGCAAGATTGAAAAATGTCTCGTCTAGTGAAGGGAGATGACGTTTTAGTCTCAGCAGGATGACCTCAGGAACTGTTTGGTCTATTCAGGTCTGAGTGGAGAGCTGCCATAAATGTAGTTCTATAACTGCGTCTCATTGGCCGAAACTCTAATTCTAGAATTCTCACTAGGGTCTAATCCCTTCGCTGTCTATTCATTTTTTTTTTTTTGATCGTACAGAAAGTGTCAGCAGACTTTCTTACATCTGGTCTAAATTAAGCCAGAGTTTAAAACAACAAGGAGAGCAAGCGACCAGGACGTTTACGAGTGGAACCGTGGAAGCTCCAGCCTAGTGGAAAAGAGAGCCACTTTAGGAGTTCACAACAATCAACAGTCTTTTAATTCCTCTTTTAGCAAGAAGGGCATGCGTTGGAGTTTATTCTTTTTTGGTATGATGTTGCGGTTCAGGGTTCAGTGTTTGCTAAAGAGTCGTTGAGGGGGCTTGCACTGACGGTTTATGGTGTTTCCTGCAAGAGGTGTGAATGGAGAGGAGCACAGCAAACACAGCACAGCTGGCATTTGGACATGCCGATGCCCTCACACTTAGACACGCACACACAAACATACACACACACACACACACACACAGCCAAACCAGAGGAGCAGGAGAAATCACGGAGGCTTAGCCAAAGAGGACACAATGATACACTCAACCTCTAGTGTCATGCATTCAGTCTTAATAATTAGTGCTTATGTGCAGAGTATAAGAATCTCCAGTCTCTTTTTCCAATCAATCACTCACCATCATGTTTCTTTTGTTGTTGTTGTTGTTGTTGTTTTTGCCTTTGCCTTGATGTGGTTTTGATACATTCCATTGGCTTTGATTGCTGACTTACAAAATGCCACATTAGCTTTCTCACTACTGGAAACAGTTGAAAAATGTCAGGGCAAGATATTACTTTACGTTGGTCTCGTGTACTCCCACTGAAACCAGCCTAAGACGTTAACTGGTTGACCATTGGTGGAAAGTTCTTGAATCTTTCCTTTAAATTACATGAGACAATACTTTTTTTCCTTTCCCTTCAGAAAAAAAAAACAAGTGTCTGCAAAGATTTTTTTTATGATTGCCACAAAAAAAAAAAAAAAAATCGGAACAATTTATGCTTACCTTTGTCATGGTTTTGTCATGTTATCATATTACGCCTACACATTCGCAGTTCAGCCTCCAAGGGCATGTCTATCCGCTCTAAATGTGTCAGTGAGTGTGCGTGTGCGTGTGTGTGTGTGTGTGTATGTGCGTGTGTGTGTGGTCCTCCACCTCAGAGTATTTCAGGGATATTGCATTTATGTACATGTGTGACTGGAAAAATGATGGTGTTCTCAACCACATTAAAACCTGTGCCTCCGTCATTCAAACACATCGTGTAAGTCTGTGTGGCAGAGGAAGTCATGCTTGTTTTTACCTTTTATTTCTCCAAGCTCAGCTCAAGATTTTTAAATGACTAATATCGAAGTAATGACATTTTTGCCCTAAAATGAACTCACTTATCAGATGAGTTTCTAAAATGGTCCATCTGTTTTTATTGAATAATTGACTCGCATCAGAAAAGGATTCCCACCCACTCCTGCAGGAAATGTGGAGTATGAGTGTATGGAATATGGACCGGGAAGATGGTGACGGATGTCTCGGTGGAGTAAAGCCAGAGAAAAACTCTTGTAGAGGGCCATGGTGATGGTGCTGACATGCAAACTGGTTTTCCAAACTGGGTACAGGAGCAAAAGAATAGCCAGCGTGTCTAGTGCCTGGTTATGTAAATCTAAGAGTTCTTATGAAAATCACTGAAACATCAAAGCTCTTTAACGATGACTGAGCATTCCAGAAGTTTGCATTTTGTGTGCTCTGGGTGAGGACAGACACTGTGTGCCTGCCAGAGGGTATCTGCCCAGTCACCTTTTTTTTTTTTTTTAATCAAATTGTATCGTTATGTTCACAGTTAGAAGTCGGGCAAAGTGAGATGTTTGTTGTTTAGGAGAGCTCTGAAGATAAGAGGGCTGTGTGTATGTGTGTGTGTGTGCGTGCGTGTGTGCATGTGTGTGCATGTGTGTGTGTCAGTGTGTGTGTGTGTGTGTGTGTGTGTGTGTGTGTGCGCATGCGTGCGTGTGTGCATGTGTGTGTGTCAGTGTGTGTGTGTGTCAGTGTGTATGTGTGTGTGTGTGTGTGTGTGTGTGCATGTGTGTGTGTGTGTGTGTGTGTGTCAGTGTGTGTGTGTGTGTGTGTGTCGCAGTGTGCATGTGTCAGTGTGCGTGTGTGTGTATAAGTGTGTGAGAAAGATATATATAGAGCCCTGTCTCCAGTCAGCATACCACTCTGCAGCTGCTGAGTCACATAAGGAAAGGAACTGGAGATCTAACACTGACCACATATGCAATCTCTGTTCCACTCATCCATACACTCACACACACACACACACACACACACACTTTCATACACGCTTAGCTTTGGCAGATACATGTCATTCATTCATTCGGTCATAATAAATAGTTTCTTTTCATTCCATCAGTTATTCGTTGATAACTCACACACACAAGCGCATTCATCTCATTTATCTCTCTCAAAAGCAGTAACCTGTTGTTTTTGTGTCGTTCAACTATTTGGTTACTTCACTGACACTTTTCCCTGCAGCTTTCGGAGTGAGTACATTCCGCAGACCAGCTCAGCATAACACTAGTCTCTTACATCCACATTTTCACAAAAAAAGTCATAGAATTTACCAGAAGCAATCAAATAGAGGCACAGCGTCATGGCAAGTGTTGGATTGCGGCGTTGAGATTTCTTTCATTCTGATGTGCTTATGTATTGGATGTGGTTCTGAGTCTGCTTTGATATTACAGCTCTGTTCGCTCTAGATATCAGTTCCACAGACTTACCGCCGGCCAAAGAACTCTGCAGTTTAGCTTATTAATGCTTGACTGGGCCAGAACCATGAACCCCCCTCTTTCTTTCCAAGCCCGGCGCTCTCAGCCTGACCTGAACGGAACAGGCAGCGCTGTCTTCACTGTAGACACACTTTGAGCACCAGAACTGTATGTGGGACAGACATGACTGGAGGCTACCCCATGCATGCAAACCCACACATACACACACACACACACACACACACACACTCGTAAGGAGGGACCTAGGAAACCTGCAAAGGAGTGTGTGGGCGTCGGTGGTCTGTGTCGGAGCAGATGAGTCACATACAGTGTGGCTTGTCAGTAGTGTGTTTGTGTGCGCGTAAATATAGCATATCAGACTGCACACCTGCCTTACTAAGGCACGGATGATCAACAGCGAGACTGGAAAATATGTTTTGTTGCTTTCTCCCCCCCCCACACCTCCCCTCTTCTCTCTCTCTCTCTCTCTCTCTCTCGCAGTGAGTCAGACTCGCAATTAAAAAAACAAACACAAGGCACCAGAAAATGTGACGATGTTGCATGTTGAGGCGCACCCAGACGCAAGTGGGAACATGTTAAAGATACACGGTAACAAGATCGAATGTGTTAAAGGGTGTATATTAATGTTTGATGTGACAGTCGCCCATGTCGTTCCTCTTAATTACTGATTGTGGCTTGTGTATGAAGACTGCCTGCCTGTCCATCTTTGACAATGAAGAGTGAGACTGATCCAGAGACGTGCTATTGGTCACATTCCTTTGGGGCGGGTACTACAGTACGTATCCTCCTCAGTTCCCGTCGGCTGACGTTGATAATCAGGTATCTGAGTAGTGGCAGGTATTTTTGTGCTAACAGCCTATAACAGCCTTGTCTTATAATCACATCATGTTATCCTTTGTTTGAGAAGATGCAGTTGCTAGCTGAGTATATACACAAGTATGTTACTTCTAGCCTCACTGGCCCATGGTGAGGTGACAGCATTTTGAGACGTTAAGCGAACAAGTAATTGGGTATTAAGAATACCAGGGAAAATCCATGGGAACCATTAAAAAGGAATGAGGTTCTCAAGGGTGTCCCTTTCCCCCCTTTTAAAATGATATCTGTTTTCAAACTGCGTCTGTTTTGTTCAGGCTTATCCCAGGTGAACATACCACGGCCATGGAGTCAATGTCTCCACGCCGCATGCTTCAGCAGAGAAATGACTTTAAACGTTGAGGCATAGAATGTCAAATCTGCATATTCCCATAGCTTGGCAACCCATTTCATCATCGGATTCCACACGTTTCGTCCAACGAAAACTCCTACCAAATATGTCGATCTTTTTTTTTTTTTTTCCATTCCCTCAAAGCCGTATTGAATCACAAGGGGTTTGCGTCCCGAACTGCGGTAATTTAAAACAATATTGGTCGGGCGCCTGAATGAACACAGGCCCAGAAGCGTCTAAGAGTGTGACATTTTCCTGCCAAGGTCGTTTTCTTTTCCTCTTCCCTCCTCAACCCCCCCCCCCCCCCCCCCCCCCCCCCCATTTTCCAAATCAGTTGGGGGGGAAAAAGGTGAAGTGGTCACTCAGAGAGTACATGAGAGTGGAAGGCATTTAGAACAATCAACCCATTCCTGGCAAAAGGGTGAGGTCATTGTTTTACAGTGAGTGAGAGAGCAAGAGAGAGAGAGAGAGAGAGAGAGAGAGAAAGAGAGTGAGAGAGTGAGAGAGAGAGGCAGACAGACAGAGAGAGAGAGAGAAAGAAAGAGAGAGAGAGAGACTGACGTGATGACACACTAGTAGACTGCCTTGGTCTGTCCTGCAGGACCAGGTTGTGAGCAGGGTGAGAGAGAGAGAGAGAGAGAGAGAGAGAGAGATAGAAAGAGAGTGAGAGAGAGAGGCAGACAGACAGAGAGAGAGAGAGAAAAAAAAAAAGAAAGAGAAAGAAAGAAACAGAGAGAGAGAGACTGACGTGATGTCACACTAGTAGACTGCGGTGGTCTGTCCTGCAGGACCAGGTTGTGAGCAGGGTGAGAGTCTGAGGTAACTCTGGGGTAAAGGCTTGAATTCCTGAAAGACAAACTGATTTGCACTTCTCTGCACATCAGAGCCGGCTCCGAACATAACATTCCCATTGTCTATATGCAGAGAGATGTTAACACATGACTGAATGAAAACCATCTGCATGCATTGAATACACTGAACAGTAATGGACAAGTAACGAGCTCAGAGCAGGGTAAACAAATTGACAGTATTTAACACTTCAGAGGAGCAACCAACACATACGAGTTGGTTGTTTTGTCTTTGTGTCTCACTGCACCGTTTAATGTAATCTGTCCGTGGACATGTTTTTAGGGTTGAATTGAAATAGGTACCTTTTATGTTTGCTCCATGATTATTTTTCATCTGCTGTATTGCCACAGAGTTACTACAGATATTGCGTCCGAGGCAAATGTTTTGGAAATGTCTGTTAAAGTTAAAGTGTGTCATAGTATTTGGTAGATTATTAAATTCTTTAGTACTGGGGTGGAAAACAGCAAAACAAGTGCAGTGTGTGGTTTTTCACATTGTGCAGCTGGAGATGTTGTGTGTGTATGTTTGTGTGTGTGTGTGTGTGTGTGTGTGTGTGTGTGTATGTGTGTGTGTGTGTGTGTGTGCGTGTGGAGTGTGTGTGTGAAGAGTGTGTGTGTGTGTGTGTGTGTGCGCATGAAGAGGGTTCAGGGGGGTTGGTGGTGTTTGCATCCTGTCACTCTTGCACAGGTGGTTGAGAGGAGGGGGGACGGTGGGCGTGGAACAGCGCGGGGCGGAGAGCCCACTTCCTGTTCTTCTACACTGTGATATACTGTAACTTGTTGGCTCATAACCAAGATGAGAACAGAATTTGCCTGTAGTGGCTTCTTGCTGTTCTGCATTAGTCTGCTATTGGTCTGACTCGTGGTCTGCCACGCACTAAGAACGCGGTTCGACTCTGTGTTTTCTTCACAAAGATATGGTTGGAGTTTTCTTTGCACTTTGTAAGCTAGCAACACTCAAAATACCCTTGAGTATTGTCAACAGCTCCCAGAATCCTGTGCGAAATAATTTTTCAATTGTTCAAAGATTAAAAAAGCTGTACGTTTTTTTTTTTTCCCACTCAGTCATCAAAAAGATGTTTTTGTTACACTTGCAAATGAGTTGTACGTAATCATCTTTGCCAAATGTTTTGTTTGGAAAAAGAAAAGGGAAAAAAACCCCCCAAAAAAAAAAACCCTGAGGTAAAGGGAAACGATGTCTCAGTTTGTTTGCAGACTTGTGGAATGGAAAACATTAAATGTGGCATTGCTTGATCCTGAGTTCTAGTTGAGTTTGACACATGGAATGCTATTTCGCCTGCAGAGAGAGCTCCTAATGCGTCCATATGTAGCGCCGTATTATCCCGCCTTGAACTTGATATTATTATTGACACTCACACTGGATTTGGCAATTCATAACACGACTCAGCGAGTCATTTATGGGTTATGGTAGCTCTGGGTAATGATTGGACTTATGGTTCTTTGGCCCTCTGCCTGCTTGGTCAGTAATGTGGTTTTATTGTAAAGAATAGAGGACCTTGCTCACTCGCCGCTAAGTAAAGACAGCTTTATTTACCTGCAGGGAGCGAGGTTACCTTCAGTATGTCCTGACCCCAAGGTCGCAGTCAGCCGGTTCGAGTCGGGAGAGGTCACTGAGTCCAGGTCTTGGCATGTGTACGGTTTGTTTAAAGTGAGAACATTTTCTTCCACACCTGACCTGCCAGGGTGTACACAAATACTCTTGAGGCTGGTCTAATATTTCTTTGTGTTATAGTGACCCACAAGGTGTGGTTTATTTCCTTCTGTACTAGGACATGAAACAAGATGGTTTTGTGGTATTGTGTTATGCTGTGTGAGCTGAATCTGAACTGTTCTGAGTTTAAAAAAAAAAAAAGAAAAGAAAAGAAAGAACGAAATAAAGAAAGGAAGAACTTTCCATGGAGAAATGTGGAGGTGTGATGAGATGAAACTTTCACCCTACGGGGTTTTTTTATACATAAGAACAACAAGTCCTGACTTTGATGGTTTCAATATGTATATTCTCCCTCTCCTCTCCTCTCCTCTCCTTTCCTCTCCTTTCCTTACCTTTCCTTTCCCTAATCTCTCTGTTTCATTTAAACTTTTTTTTTCTAATTTAATTAGTAAAGTTCTCAAACGAATATTTTAGGACCAGGATTTAACAATAAAAAAATTACTGCTTTCTTTTTAATTATTTAAAAATTAAAATTTTACTGTTGTAAAGTTGCCATGGATAAAAAACTCAAATGCTCATTATCTTTTTAATATCAATTACATTGATAGGAAGGTAGATAGGCATTCAAAGATCTGTCTCCACAAGGTAAAAGAAAACCTTCTTAATTTAATTCTTTTCAAAATGGATTCTTTATTCTTTCATTCATTCTTCCATAATAAAGATTTGTTTATTTATTCCTTAATTCACAACAGGGAATTAAAACATATGAGTGAAGCCTCTGTAACATGAGAGCACAATTTTGTAGCCTATAAATGTGATAAAAATGTGCTGTAAATGTGGATAGACTGCAGGAGTGGTATAAATATTTAGGCATTTTTTTATCTAACATAATAAAACATATAATTAATCAGGTAACTAAAGTTTTAAATAGTTTCATTAACAGTTCTATCCTATATTAACCAGTTCTTGAGAAAGTATTTTTACCTCCTCAAAGCCACACTGAAATGAACAATGAAGATTACTTTTAAACAGCCCATTCGAAATATAGTCAGTTCTAAACACACTGAAGTTCATCACAAACTGATGTTTCACCTCACTTATTTATTTAAAACACATTTTTTTTGTGTGTGATATGTTAAACTGGATATAATGCACTCTTCAATATTACATATTCATGACATAAATACCTCCATGTGCACACTCAGAAATTCAGTACATTTTTCACGTCAGTCAGACTGAAATCCTGAAGGTTTGCTCTTTGACTAAAAATGAACCGTGCCAACCCTGTTAGTTTTAATTCATCTCATTATTCTTTCTATTCCAACTAATTTACTCTCATTGAATTTTTTTCCAGGTATTTCCAAATAAGCTCATACAATTATTTCATTAAGATTTTGTTTGATATGATCATATTGTGGACATGGGATCAATGTATTGTTTGAGGAACAGAGAAAGGAAATCTTGTCTTTGTGATGGTGCATAAAGCAGAGAGATCATTTGCACGGTTTATTTATCTGACAATATGGATGCAAACAAGGATAAGAGTATTGTAATAGATAGTCCCGGACCCAGACAGCCTTTACTTAAGATCCTCAAAGTCAGATATTGGCTTCAGTCATTGGGGGGAAGAAACAGATTGCTTGAATGTTACAGTGACATAGCGCTCTTTTAGACTAGACATCATAGTGCTTAACCGTTGACATGTTTGAATCAGATGAATTTGGTTATTTGTTTTTTGCTTTTTTGAAATAATGATTATCTCTCTGTGTCAAATTAAAAATCCAAATGTGGATCAGTGTACGCTCTCTGTCTATGGGCAGGATGGTTGACATGAGAGCTAACGGTTAATCTGTTCCATGTTTACGGTTTAATTACGATGTCTGTTATGATATAACTGAGTCAGACTCTTTTTCGATTATTCTGCTTATCTGAACCAATCTGTTCTGCAATTGTTTTGAAAATCAGTGAGAGGAAAATGACAGAGTCTGTGTGTGTTCCCATCTTTATGATGACAACTGGTGATACACAGAGAGATAACAATCAGTTTAGTGACACTGTCAGCT
The DNA here is from genome assembly GCF_902362185.1 of Chanos chanos. Classification (NCBI taxonomy): domain Eukaryota; kingdom Metazoa; phylum Chordata; class Actinopteri; order Gonorynchiformes; family Chanidae; genus Chanos; species Chanos chanos. The sequence continues at coordinate 12,678,157 of NC_044502.1, forward strand.
TTGATTATGTCTGTCTATATGGTTTACCGGCAGAACTAAGAAGTCATAAACGTCAGTCACTCACAGGACATGATTTAAATCTCTCTTGTACAAATTGTGATGCTACGAAGTTTATTGGCCCCCCCTTTTTTAGTGTTATACCGTTTTTTTTCCCAGGCTGAGCTGTCTTAAGTGAGACTTTAAGAGTCCTTCATCTAAACTCTCTGTAGGAATACGTGTGTAATCCGAGCTGATTTAAAATTCTATGTAGATACTGTAAATTATCACTCTTTTTCATTTCTCTTTATAATGAAGTAAACTAGACTTTCACCGGTTCAAGTTTCATGTACGTGAGAGTTATCTGCGTGAGTAGTTTATACAAAGCTTCTCTTAGAGTCAAGACATGGAGCTTAATCATAAGAGATAGAAGAAAATATAAACGCTACGCTCAGAGAGCGATGGTTGTAGTGAGTGGGGTTGGGGGAGGGGGATGAAGGGGGGGGTTTATTGGGGTGGGGTTCATTATGAGGTAGCAGAGCCTTCCTGTCTGTGTGTGCGGAGGCCTGCACTACCAGCCCCCCCCCCCAAAAAACCTGCCAATCATGTGGCAGGCATTGCACCTTCACTTGTTTCTCAGTCCTACACAGTGTGTAGAGTATCTCCACCATACATGGTATGCTTAGTAGAAGAAGCAAAAAAACCTGTCTACTCAATCACACAATGGAGCACAGATCTGTAAGTGTTGCGCTGTTTATTGAATTACATCTTCTTCGCGATGTGTTGAGTACTTTCAGGGAGGAGACTGAGGGGTCCTTCTCTGAGAAGAGGGAGAATAAAAAGCCATGTGTTTATCGCAATAGGAGCGTTGTTGTCTCTTTGAATTGTCACATGTGAACTTAAAGTGAAAGCAGTTTAGAGCCTTCTGATTTTGCCTGCTTTCATCAGAGTTAGTTGTTTATGCTGTAATTCTATGTTATATATATATATATATATATATATATATATATAGATAAATATACACTCAGGGGATATGAACAGAGGTCAAGCTAGGCTATCTGGTGACTATGTCTGTTGGCCCTGAGCCGCAAATCAAAGTTGAACCCCGAACTTGTGTCACAGAGAGATCTTTCTAGACCTTTCTGTAACATGACATGTATCTGCCATTTTTGTGACTTTGTTCTTGGGAGGAGTACTCTCAGCTAAAGAACAAACCTTGGAAGTGAATTTTATCCTTTATTTCTTTCTCTCGCTTTCTCTGTTTCTGTCTCTGTCTCTCCTCTCTCTCTCGTGCTCTCTCTCTCTCTCTTAATAAGTGGCTTTTCATATTTAAAAATATTTTACAGAGGAAATCAGGCTTCCTTTTACAACTTCCTCTCCAGGTGCTACAATATCAGCTCTTAAAAAATAAATATAAGCTTACAAAAAAATTGAAAATGAACTTAAAACAGAAAAGAATATCCGATCCAGTGATTTACTCAAATGGTTTCCATTCTCCCATCCCAAACATTCTAATACTCATCAAAGGGGTTTAATCTAATTATGTCAAGATTTTCTGTAAGATCGGTTCTCTCTCTCTCTCTCTCTCTCTCTCTCTCTCTCTCTCTCTCTTTCTCAACCTAAAGCCAGTAACTACCAGGCACGAAAGCCGAACTGAACCCTCGATATGGCAGCCCAGGGAAAATGGTTTCAAGATTTTAGGTGGTGAAATGTGACTCTTAAAACCCTCTGTAAAGACCCTCACGTGTACAGTGTGTGTACATAAAGTCAGAGCTCATATCCCCCCGTTTCATTAGTGGACTATTAGGAACACAAAGACAAGCTCTGTCCGACTACTTTTAGTCTCATGGTTGGAGATTGTGGCTTATGGTGTAAGCTGTAGTTAATACCTTAGTGGCTGCAGTAATACAAATGCCATCGCTTAACTCTGACAATGTGGCAGATTTGGGCTGTTGAGTAACGCAGGTCAGAAGCGCATGAAGTCACTAGGGTTACTACCCTGTTAATTCTGGGCCTCTGTAGTCTTAACTTGGGTTTATTCAGACAATAATCTTGGTATATTTGCCCTGGTGTACACTGTAGGCTGGTAGAGATATGGAAAAGTCCACCTTTGTTGAGGAGTGATACTAATTGTCATTGATCTCAACGTAGACAAATCCCCCGGTTAAATGTGTATGAACAGGGAGGCTTAACTTCTCAAGAGAATGTGTTGAGAAAAAGCTAATTTTGCGTTTTGTTGCTTTTTGGTTTTGTCATGGTTAAGGTACAGACATAAGACACAGTATGAAATAAACACTCTTGAAATCTTGCTAAAATCTTGTCGGTTAGCTAAGTAATGTTTTATTGATGACTTTCACTGGCTGTTGCATAGCTGTTCTGTCTCAACTAAACTGTATTTTACATTAGCTACTTGCGTAGCTAGTTAGCATTGGCCTAACAAACCACACAAGCTTGATGCGCTTAACCTTTGTGCTATATCTGTGTATTCCGCATATAGGGAAAATGGTTGTCATGTTTTTCCCCAACCTTTTTTTTTTATGTAGAAGAAATCTCACTAATTTAACAAAATATCATTTAAATTCTTCTCATGTTATGCTTGTCACAGATCCTATGACCTATGACTTACGATCCTCTGACATTTAAATTGCCAATCTTACAGGCCCTAAAGTATGTGTCAGTACGGCCTGCAGACTTGCCGTTGACTAGAAGCAGATAAAGGTTCATCTTTCACTGTTGCCCGTAAAATGGAAATTAGGATAAAGTGCTGTCCGTGAAAAGCTACTCTGGATGAAAGCAAACTCTTCCTGATCTTCCTCATAAAAGTCTGTAGAAACTGCCAGAGTCAGCTTAACGTTAACTGTCTGGCTGTGGAGAGCACTTTACGTTGGGAGGGCCATGTGACCGAAGCATGGAGTCTTCAACGTTAAAGTGACATGGCATGACTTTTCGACTTCCTCTGGGTCCCCGCAGAGTGTCTACATGCGTCTGACTCCCAGAATGTACTGCTTTGTGTTCAGCTTGGGCGGGGGGGGGGGGGGGGGGGGGGCGACTGAATGAAAGGGAATATTGTTTGTGTGTTTCTGAGGCGTGATACATGCACATATACAGTAGCTGAGTGGGAGAACTTTGGGCCATCATGCCTTTGGAATGGCTTTGAATAAATGGATTGTATGATAATAAAAGTAGAGAACGCAAGTGACTAATTTGTTTTTGTATCTTTTTTTCCTTTTTCGTATCGGTTTTCGGCCTTATCAGCCGTATGAAACAGAGACGTTTTGATGATAGAGAAGGAAAAAAAAAAAAACACGGAAAAAGAATGTAGAATAAAAACGTTAAGGGAAAATAAAAAGACGTGAAAAATGTTTTCCTGTTGTAATGACATGAATGAAAAACTTCCTTTAACTATATAAATATGCCGTGTTTCTTTATTCCATTGTGTCAATGGTTTATTTTATAATAGCTTTTTTTTAACTGTTCCTTGTTTTTAAGTATAAGGGCATCTTGTAAAAAGGACCACCTCCAGAGAGTGAATCAGATGTCTGATCCGTTGATTCAAGTGTTCCGCTGGCACACTGAAAAAAAAAAAAGAAAAAAAAAGAGGCATTCAGTCCTTTTCCCTCTTTCTTGCTTTCTTTTCGCTCTGAAAAGGCATTGATTGATTAAACCTCAAATGGAAAAAGATTCCTCGCTCACAGGAATTCACCACAACTGATGTAATGTTTTGATGATCTCCAACAGAAAGTCCATGTTTCAAACTGAAACACACTCTCTCTCACACACACACACACACACACACACAAAACAGGGATTTGTCAATTTAGTGCCTCATCATTTGTTTACAAGCATTTCATGTTTCACAAGTTTAAATGATCAAAGTCATGAAATTTTGCAATATTTATTTGCAGTCAGTAAGATAAACTTTGTGTGGGAATTTTAGAAGTTTCCATGAAATTGAATGACAGCATTTAAGTGGCGGGTGCGTGCTGGAGCTTGCTGTAAGAACACATGGAAAGACTACGCAGAACATATTGCATCATGTCCCATCCTGCAGGACATAATAACTATAATGATAAATGATGTCATCTATTTCTAAGGTTCATTTCCAGTCAACTGGTGCTTAATGCCTTTTAGTAATTCTGCAAAAAATGACAAATATGACAAACGCAGATCAAGTGATTCACGACCCACCATTGTGAAGGCTTTATAAGTGAATCAAGAGAGCAATTACTCGTTGGCCGTAGCCTTTTAGTAGGCACAAAGTGTAATTGTGACTATTATTTTGCCTTTCTGTCTGTAAATAAATGACACATAACTGGTAAATGACACCGTCTTCTGTTCTGGGTGGGTTGTATTTTGCTTTTGCTGTGTTGTGCTAGTAAAAGCTTCCTCCGTAGGGTTGTAAACCGATCACAGTGTTCAAAGGTCATGAAAAGCAGCCGCATCCGTCAGGATGACTACTATTTTTAGTCTTGCTGTATCACGTATCAGCCCGCTACCGTTTCACTCTTTTGTTAGGTGAGAGGGCGATATTTCGGGACGCTCTCAGATAGCCCGACAGACGAGATGAAACGAGGTTGCTAGCTAACCCTCTGTCCCGCATATTCTTCGGCAGTTTTAACAGGAGTTTTGTTCTTTGTGTGTGTGTGTGTGTGTGTGTGTGTGTGCTCACCTTGTGTGTTTTGGCTGCAATGCAGGCTTGTGTGTGTTCAGACGCATTAGGTCGAGTCATTTTGGGGTTTATAAGGCTTAGGTGACCCATAGTGGGTACAGACTGATTCGCTCCTTTAAAAAAAACAAACAAACAAAAAAAAAAACAGTGTGAGGTACTAGAGAGTCCAGTCTGCTCTAAAGTGTCCATGTAAGATCCAGATGGAAGCTGAAACACCCATACAGAACTAAGCAGCTAGATAAACATATGGTAAACAGCTATGGAATATACTAAAGGCACGCCAAGTTCCCATGCATTGCTCTTTGCACTGGCAGTACATTGTCTTCTCTGAGATGTTAGGCAAGGCTGGTGCTCATTAGGAGGAAAGTGTGTTTGCTGAGCAGAATGCCGAGTGAGGTGACTGCTTGTTTCACATACTTTCTCCCCTCACTCAAGAGAGTAGAGTCTGTCCACTGCTGTTATCGTGTTTGTTTGGGTTTAGCTGTTTTTAGGATGGGATGGGGGTGGGGGTGGAGGGAGGGTAGGGGGGATTTTTTGCCTCTTTTGCAGTTTTCTTCCCTCTGTTTACTGTTGTATTGAAGCAATTTATCTTTTATGAATTTGTTTTATGGTGTGTGTGTGTGTGTGTGTGTGTGTGTGTGTGTGTGTGTGTGTGTTTGTGCGTGTGTGTGTGTGTGTGTGTGTGTGAGATGGGAGAGAACTTGGATGACTGAGAGCTGAGGAATTCCCACTCACTTGGCTGCTCTTGAATTCGTTTTGGTCCTCAGCCTCTCTCTCTCTCTCTCTCTCTTTTTCTCTCTCTCCCTCCCTCCCTCTTCTCTCTCTTTCTCTTTCACTGTTTCTCTCTCTCTCCCTTAGTCCTTTCTCACTGTCTTGCTGTTGGGAAATGGGGGGGAGCATTTGTTTCTGGAATGTAGTGTGCTCAATCGTGCTTAGAGTTAGAACATCTTTGTTTGGTGGAGAAAAGAAATGTCCTGAGGACTCTGTGTGCGTTGTTGGGGGGGGGGGGGGGGGTGCGCTGGTGGAAGGAGGAGAAGGGGTCTACTGGGTCCATTCATCCGCCTATCATGGGCCCCCACCGTCTTTTATTTTTAGCCAAATCCATCAGACCCGACAAGCGGGTAATTTGAGCCAGCGTGAAGGCAGGGATCCAGATCCCGATCCTCTCTACAAAGTCATTCTTCTCTTCTCCCTCTCTCTCTCTCTCTCTCTCTCTCTCTCTGTCCCTCTTTCTCTCCCCCCTCCTCTCTCTCCTGGGAAAGGTTACGGACTCGGCTGGCTTCCTTCTCCCAGCCTCGGGATCTGTCGAGTCATGTGACATCATGCTTGCAGACACACTAGCAGACCGGGTTAAGCCAGGGTGGGTGGGATTCAGGGTGAGAGCAGGGGGCGGGATGGTTTTGGGTGGGGGGGGGGGGGGGGGGGGGGGGGGGGGGGCGGGTAGAGAAGGTGGAATGTGCTCCACTGAGCCTTGTATAAGGTAATGTCTAGTGGTCGGAGTGGGAGGGTCGTTTGCACTCCGATTTATTTTAACACACTGCAGGCAGAAGTTTTTTGGAAAGGGAGGGGAGGGGAGGGGAGGGGAAAGACGGGGGAGACCGAGCTTTGCCAGCTCGCCCCCCGGATCCCAGTCGAGTGTCGAGCAAGACGGGACATTCTTTTAACGCAAAAAACCAGCCCGGCTGAAAAGCACACAAAGAGGCAAGTTTCAGTGTCCGGAGTTTGACCTATTAACCTGCATGTTCAAAATCTGACTGCTTCTCTGCTCCGTGCCGCGCAAGCTGCAAAAAAAAAAAAAACTCTGCCCATTCACTGTAGAGTCTTGTTGGTTTTCACGATTATTTTTCCCCCCTCTTCTGACTCCAGCATGTTTTCAGTTCAGAGCCAAGTAGACAAATATGGATTTGGCATGTCTGCTCAGCATTCTGCTATGCAGAAATGAATATGAACAATAACCCCCTAAAACAATTTTGTGTCATACACAGATTTGTACAGTATTGGAATGGCATGGAGCGTTCGTATCCTTACTTACAATGAACGTAGACCGTTGCATTTAAGGATACGTGATTGCTGTCAAAGGAACAAAGCATTGATGTATCAAATTAGACATTGTACCTGTGAGGCATCCGTTATCATTTACAATCGCTGAATCGCTCATAAAGTCCATGACTGGACTTGAAATGCATTGAAGCATTTGTTGATGTATTAACAAAAGGTTCTGTGGATTCAATGTCATCATCATCATCATGTCCATTGATTGGCTCCAACGACTTTTCATTATTTGTTCACCAGGCTGTTTGATTGGTTCTGAACATGTGCTTAAAAAGATCAGATCTTCCAGAGAAGAAGAATGAAGAATGGTAGCACTTGTTTCGCTCTGGTGTACTGGGACAGACAGAAATGGGTTAAGGAGAGATGGAGCAATGCAAGAGAAGGAGAGAGCCTTAATTGGAGCAACAGTAGCAAAGCATGATGGGTTAGATGCTTGGAAAACCATGTGCCCTCCTAAGAAACAGCGTCTTCGTTGGAGAATTGTACTTTGTTAGGTTGATTGTAAAATTTCCTTGATTCACTCTGTGTGTGAAGGGGAGTTTATATGCTGTAAAAGTTCCGTTTAATTTGGTTTGCCTTTTTCATAATAGAGGTAAAACTAGTAGCCAAAATACTATCCTGCTTTAGTAGGACTTGCATACTGACTTCCTTTGTCACAAAAGAGGTCTCAGTTGTGGGTAAGTCTTTACAACCTTTGACCTGGTGGTTAGAGAATAATTAATTGACTTAAGCCAAAACCAGCAAAAATGAATGTAAGATAATATAACAATAATATTTTTGTCAGACTTCTAATGTAGCCACCCAGTCTGGACTGTAGAAACACTGACGTTTTAGATTTTGAAATGAATGCCTCTAAGATGCTTGTGGTATATGGTGAGATTTTTTAAATAGTCTTAAAGGATAACTCCAATGAAAAATCTGTGTGCCTCAAAGTTGTAGTTTCCTGTGCAACTGAAATAGACTTGTGTGAAAATTTTGTTGTTGTTTCTCACATTACACAAACGTTCATCTTTAGTTGATTTTGAATTATTTCCAAATTCATAGTGTAATATCTATGATCTAAAATCTGTCCTGTTCATCAAAATTTATCATCATAGAGATTGTTTGGAATGATACAGACTTTGTGAGTGTGTAACTCTTCAGTGAACTAGGGCATCTTGTTAAGTTGAAGTAAACCTGAAACGAGATTTCTTATCAAAAAGCACTACAAGTAGCAAACATAGCCCGGCTCTAGAAAGGCCATCTAAACTCACTGGTGTTGCAACCGTGGCAACCGAACGACCTGCTTATGACCGTGTGTGGTCTGTGAGAGAGAACCGAGTTTAGGTCAAGCCAAAGGTGAGATAGGTTCGAGCTCTCGGGTGCAGAGCAGTCCCCGCACCGTATAGAATTCACATCCCACAGAACGATCCTGACAGGCAGCCGGTCCCCACAGACTAGGTAGAACTCAAGGTCAGTTAACAGTGAGGGAGCATGATAAAAGAGCCAAAAGCCATTTATAACAAGCTGCTATTTTCAATCTATTGCACCTCCAGCATCCAGCACACCCTACTATGGCTGACGTCGATAGCCCCTGGTATAGTAATGCTGCTTAACATGTATTGAGACATGTGTGTGTGTGTGTGTGTGTGTGTGTGTGTGTGTGTGTGTGTGTATGTGTGTGAGGCTCCTTACGCAATACTCGTTCACTCATACTTCCACTACTCGTCCCTGATCTCGGCTCTGTCCACGGTGGAGCTGAGGTCATGCTTGTGTGCCAGCCCCAGTCTGAACTGTAAAGAAAGAGCTCGCTGAATGGCACTGAAGGGCACTAGTCACTGTTAGAGTGTCACAGTCTAGCCTATGGTCATATCTGTCTGATCTGCTATTCACTGTGTGAGCCTGGATCAGTTTGACATGATGTCACAGACTAGGAGGCTCCACTGTGTACGACTGACGAATGAGAGTACCATCCGATCATACTGGGCTTTTTTTTTTTTATTTCCCCACCAGTTTCACCAGCTTGTGGTCTTTTTTTCACTCCTTATTGCACGCTGAATGTTCTGGATTTTTCTTAAGGGAAATACTGCATGCATCTCTTTACATGGTGCACATGTTCATAATGGACTCATCTCTTTGCTGATGACTGGTTGATGCTGCTTGTTCCTAGTTAGTTTTAATGGTTTGATAGCATTAAATTCAATAAACTGCATTGTACTGCAGTCTCCTCAAATGAAAAACAAAGTCATAGATCGTTTTGGTGATGAACATTTTAGCAACAAAATCAGTTCCCTGACATAAAAGAGCAGTAACTCAACTTATGGGGAAATAATTACAAATTCCATTGATTATTTTAGTTGTTTTCAAAATTTGATGTTGAAATAGTTTTGACTAAAAGCCCATGGCAAAACTACGCATAAAGCCGTAGAGAAACACGATATTCCCGTTCAAATCTGATATTAATAACCTGTTGTGCGCATGCACAAAACCCAGCTGTAGCTCTGAAAGTAGCAAATAAATAAATTCATACATATATACATACATACACAGTTAATCTAGAAATGTAGGCTCTTTAGATTCTCTGAAAATCTAGAGAGTCTCCAGAAGAAATCTGTCCACCCAGTCTAAGTGTATGAGATCAGTCAGAATGATTTCTCCATCATCTTTGATAATAATGAGATTAAGGAATTGCCTTTTGCCCTTTTATATGCACATAACATATTTACAGGCCCTCTGTTATCTGTTGTGATATGGAAACCTCATTGTTCTCCACATTTGATTTGCATGGTTACATCTAAAGTCTTTGCATGGTTACCATTACGTGGAATGTTTAGCATTTGACCAATTAAGGATTTTCCTTTGATTACATCAGTTTATTTCAACACTCCCCAACTGTATTTTGTACCACCTTTAAACCTTTTGCTAACATTCAAAGTTTGTATAGCATTCTCCAATCTCAAACTGAGGAAGTGTCCAGGAATGGACAGTCTATTATTACTCATTTGAAGTCTAGAATATGTGCACATGAAAAGAAAAATCTCATTAAAAATCCAGCTCTTCAAGACTTTGTTAGTGGTATCTAGACTAAGAGAAAGATATTCACATTCCCGTTTGTGTGCTCCCCTTAGCACTGGACTGCTACCAGGTACAGAGCATTTAATTTTATCAGATCTACCCAGTGACTCATCTGTTTTTTTGACTTGGCAAGATTCCAAAGGAAATGATGGAGCATTCATTGGAAACAGATGTGTTTACATTCTTGCTCTCTCTCAATTCTTCCCCTTTTAAAACATCCATTTTAACGGTTACACGGCAGACTTCAGGTGTAGGGAGCCACTGATTGCTCTTTCATCAGTCCATTCCTATTGACTATGGAGAGAGAGAGAAAGAGAGAGAGAGAGAGAGACAGAATATAGAGAGGAATATAGGAATATAGAAAGGTTTACGTCAAGGGCAACGTGCCCTTCTGGAGCACAACTCTTGAACAGCAACAAACACGGCGCTTTCAGGAACATGCAGCTTGATACTAGCATCAAATGATAAGCGTTCCATCTGTGAAATGCTAACGCTCTAGAAATCATTTTCAGACAAAGAACTGCTAGAGAGGGGGAGAAAAAACGCCGCTAGCTCTCCTCCTCCACCCTGTGAGTGTAGCAGCTCAGCCTACGTTTGCAGTAGTGCAAAACAACCCCAGAAAAAAGGTCTGTAAACCCATCTGGCAGGGGTGATTAGCAGAAGTTGAGGCAGATGGCACTACGGCCAGATTCTTCATGGCTTTCAGGGGTACATTAATCTGCAAAAGACCTCCGACTTAGCCCGCTTGGCTTTCAACGCCGCAGCTCTCCTGCCACGGCGGGTGTCATCGGCTAAAGCGATGTTTCAGGAAGAATATTCGTTCTTTCCTTGCTCTTCATGGTGTTTGTGTCTGAATTTGCCCCCCCCATCCTCACTTCCTCTCGTTGAGCTCTGACAGACTAGGGCCCTCAGGATGTTTTGGTTAGGGATGAGGCGTGAGGAAAGTTGTGTGGCGTTTCCCCCTCTTGTGCAGAGAGAGAGCGAGAAAAAGAGGGAGAGAGAGAGAGAAAAAGAGGGGGAGGGGGAGAGAGAGAGAGATATTAAATAAGCCACTGCCAGCCTCTGGACTGACTGCGGTTCTGGAAATGTTGACACACCAGAGAGAGAGAGAGAGAGAGAGAGAGAGAGAAGCCCCAGAAAGCCCAGGAATCCCTCTGGAGTAAGTGCTGAGGGGTGGGGTGGAGTGGAGTGGGGGGGGGGGGGTGTGAGCCATTGCTGTAGAATGCACATGGAGTAGTCATTTATTTACTAGCTGAACTCCCTGAACTGGCCCTGAGTCAGCGACTTCACCAGGCAAGGGCCATGTCTGCCTGTCTTTCTTTCTGTCTTGACCCTCTCTCTCTCTCTCTCTCTCTCTCTTTCTTTTCCTCTTCGTCTCACTTCTCCTTTGCCCCGCTTATTGATCGAGACTCAAACTGCCAGTGGTTCATTGGCTTGGCTCCTGGCTCGTTGTCAAAACAACCCCTCCTCCACCTAAGCCCCCTCCCCTTGCCCTCTATTCAAGGCTGAGGTCAAGTGAAACACATGCTAGAAATGGATGATGAAATATCTTTGTCAGTTAGACAGCAAACAACATTTAAACAGGAGCATTTACAGACTTTAGATTGTGTCTGATGGAAAATATGTTGAGACAAATATTAATGAGACTTTTGCCAGAGATTCTTGTCTGTTTTATTCTGTTTTGTCTATGTCTCCATCCAACACCCTTCCCCCCTTCATCTAAACAGGATAATCTGGTCCTTGACCCTCTGTGTCTCTGTGTCTGACAGAAATGCAGCGTAGAGCCACATTTAGCTTGGGCGTGGAAATGTAAGTTTGTAAATACATGCAAGTGCAAATATATTCTCGTTATTTTAACCGAATTAAAATAAGAATGTTTAAATATCTGCACTTTGAATTCTTCTAACTCAAATTTGTTTTTGGGAGTGCTGTGCATATTTGATTTATTACTTTACATAATAATGCTTATCTTATCTACGCCCTGATAAAACTATCTGCAAAAACACATAGCCATTCAAAACACCTCCACGCTTTATACCGATACTTGTTCTTGCGTTTTACAGCCAAGAGTCAATATGCGATTAAAAGCGATTTTATTCTTTATTCGGTGCCTTTGTTGTGTTGCGGAGGAGTTAATGACTGTCTGTCTCCTTCTGAGAGAGGGGGAGACAGACGGAGAGAGGGGGGGGGGGTGTAATGATGACAGGATCTCTTCTCTTCCTGGAGCTGACGTGGAACGGTAATCCATGACTCTGCGGGAATTCTGCACACCTGTCTGACTGTCAATCACTCCCAGCTCATAAAACATGTGGCTTCATATCATGTCATTCTATGACTGGCTCATAACAGGGGTTGGCTGAAAAAGACAGATGGTTTATCGGCACACAGGTGTGGAAACGTTACGACATACGAAAACTTCTGTGTAACTGCACATGGGTGATTTTTCAGTCACGTTTGGCGATACAAACCGTTATTAAAACGCAAACATTAAATGTTAATACCATTTGGCAGTAACAGTACTCTGAACATCTGTGAATAAATATAGAAATGAAGCATGAAATGATCTGGCATTACACACCGCGAATATGAAGCTTTTTCATGTTGGCTTAAGCTGCATTTCCAAAGTGACAGATTCCCCCCTTTTATGCATATATGAATATGCAAATACATTTGTGTCCATATGTGACAACCAGTCCATCTGTATACAGTACAGATCTGTGTCTCTGTCGAACGTTGTCATTTTCAGGACTCGCTTAAAATTTTTATTAGGCTTTATATCCGAGGCTTACACAAACCCTTTTGATTGTTTATGTACTCTGTTGTTCTCTTGCATAGTGCCGCAAACTGTGGCGGTCTAAACTAATCAAATCACAGAGAGAAGCATGACTGCGCTTGGGGCACTGAAGAGTACACAATGCCTACAGTGCAAAAAAAAGGCAGTTACACGCAAAATGATTTCGCAAAGCTTCGCTAACTTAACACGATGCATACGGCTATTGTGAGTGAGCTTTTTCTTCTTCTGAAATAACTCCGTATTTAAGTATCATGAGCTCACAAGCGATTGTAAAAAAAAAAAAAATACTTGTGAATGCGATGGTTGGAGCGCTGTGTGGAAAGACAGAGGAATCTGTGTGATGTGATAATTGTGAAGGGAGAATCTATCTATAGAGTTGTAGATCACTTGTAGCAGTTGTTCAGTGGGACTTGCTCTCTAATTTGGCAACGCATACGTAATTATCACGCAAAAGGTGTCACAGTATGTCGAATGGTGGCTTTCTCTCTGCATAAATAACCCTTGTTTTCTTCATGCTAAAGAGCGTTCGACTGAAAAAAAAAATCACTCCACGTCTTTGAAAAAATATATGCGATATTGCCCAACATTAACGTATACAGTATTGAGTTGACTGGTTTAAATGTGGTTGATTTTCTAAATTGTGTAAACCGAACTTTGACAAACAGGCATTCAGACTACCTGAACTGTAATTTCCACACCGCCAAGACATCACTTGTAAGCTTATCATCGTACAGTTGCACTGGAATGTTTTGTTGTTTTAACGGCGCAGTAGTGTCTGAGAGGAGCTCCTGCTTTGTTTTTATTTGTGTTTTGCGAAAGTAGGTCAGTGAGTAGCCGGAGTAAAGGATGAGGCAGCAATTTGCTGGCTCGCCCCAGAGAGAAAACCCATAGCCTTCAACTTCAGGAAGCTGTTTGCAGAGACGTTAAACACAGAGTTCCTGTTTGACATGTGTTTCCACGACACCCGAATTACCAAACATCTCATTGGTTGACAGGTTTGCCTCTATGTGGCAGAACAAAAGTTGCCAGAGGAGAAAGCAACCACGTTTTCGGTTTAACTGTTCTACGACCTTTTCCTCCTTTCGCCCCTCCCTCACCCGCAAAACCCCAAAAATTCTGATGACGCGCTTCTATCCCTTGAGTGTATGCCCGGAATAACGAAATGCGAGAGATAAAATCAAGCAATACAGGTTCTTACACATGCTGCTAATCTGCGATGTTTAAGCCCCAAAGGGGCTCCAGTGATTAACCAGGTGTGCTTCAGCGACTTCTCTGCTCTTTCACATGAATGCAGATGGAAAGAGTGTTTTTTATCTAAAATGATCGGCTACAGTGTAAATGTTGTCATAAGCAGTGAACGTATATTAAAAGTACAACTCTTTAAAATGACGAAATGACACAGTATCTAAGGTTATGTTGACACAAATGCTTAGTTTTGCGTGTCAGATGCTTTTTTTCCCTCGTCGTTTCAAGGGGGGGGGGGGGGAAGAAATGAAAAATTCTGAATTCCGGTTTAGACAATATACTTTGCGTGGAACTCAAATTTACTTGATTGTCTTTGCTTTAAACCAAATGTCCGTAACACCCAAAGTGTGACACGATCTTAATGACACATGTCTAATTTTTTTTTTTTACTCATTTGTGCATGCATGTCATCTCAGAATGACCGGACACAGATTAAGTGTGGATACATGTATAATCTGTTTGATAGAAGTGTTTGGCTCTGGAAAAAGGAAATCAGGATTAACTTTGTGGCGCTGGCACTGGAATCGGAAGTTTGCTCAGAAAGCCACCTTAATGGATAAATTGAGTGATTATGCCAAATCAATTTTCACAGATTTGTTTCACTTAAAAAATGGGGTAATAAAATGGCACTGTTTTTGTTTGTTTTGTACAATATCTTTGAAAAGGTAGCCGGTGTCTATAAATCACATGCTGTCATAAGTCATTCTGAAATTTCACTCTGGGCTCAGAAATGTGTCTTCTTACAGAGCTGGGTTAAGTCACGAAAAAAAAAAAGTCATTGTGCTAGCTTGTAACACAATCTGTGAGAATCGTAACCTGATGTTTTGCGTGCAAAAGCACAAATTCACGCTCTTTCCAGCGCTCATCAAGTTTCTAATGACGTCCAAAGGCAACACTGTGAACCATTGTGGTGCCTCTGTCCATCTCAAGTCACAGGAAGATGGATGTTATTTGTGTGTGTGTGTGTGTGCGTGTTTTCTTCTCTTTTCCATTATCAATATGTTCTGTGAAACCCTTCTTAGGGACTCCCTTGCACGTGTGTGGTAGTGTCAGTGCTAGCTATTTTTAGTCTGGCAGATAGAGTAACCTATCAGACAGGGAAGAACCAATTATGCAGGTACTACACCTTCCATTACATGAAACAGGAGACAGGGTGAGAGAGCGGAGTGGAGCACTTAGGGCAACGCTGATGTCATGTCCATGGTTGAAAGAAGACCTGACGCTGGGCGTCAGAGTCTGGGCAGGGAGCAGTCACCCAGAGTACTGACTGGATATGTTACCCTGGGGGCTTGGACATAGGTTAACATTGGGTTGAGCAAGGAATAAAAGACATTTTTTTTAACTAATCAAAACTAGCTGGATGGCGTTTTTATTAACGTGGTGACAATTTCCAGAATTTTTTTAAGTTATTGTTTTTCTCCAATTTTCTCTCAAATTTGAACGCACAGTTACATTGCCAACATCTTTGAACAAATAACACGGCCTTGCTTTATATACCTATACAATTTCCAGTCTAGACACCAAAACTTTTGCATCAGCAGAAGAATGGAAAAGGGGAGATTTTAAAAGAGAATTTTGTGCTATTCAGAGTGGGACTCTACCATAAGAATTTTTTTTTTTTTTTGTGCATTTCACACACTTCCCACAGGAGAAGACTAAAACAATCCAAAATTCATAACCATTTAGTCATCAATATACTCTTTAAAGCTCATAACTGCTGTAATTTCCAGACTTTTAAAATCAGCCAACACATTTTTCAAATCAAAATTTACAGCAAATACACTGCAAAATTTTTCCTTCACGGAAACACTGAGGCTAAAAGCACAACCCACATTTCCACTTTGATTTTTTTTTTTTTTTTGGTTCACTAAATGTTACGGTTGGTGAATCAGAGTTTCCATGTTTGAGGCACGAGGCATACGATGATCTCTTTGTCTCTGACTAATTTATTAATGCCACATTGTATCTGTAACATAGCATGTGCAGCTCGTTGTAATCAGCAGAGATGTAACATTTGGCCGTATCAATTATTAGAACGGTGGTACAGGCAACATGGAGTCCGTTGGTTGGTTGGACGGTATTACAAAATACTTTCATAACTTTTCATGACGTCGGCCTTAAATTAGACGTAAAAGCAACTCAAGAAAAACGAATTCCCCGAAGCTCCTCACTGAGCGCTATCGTACGTAACCTGAGCCATCGTCTTCACTCTCTGCGTGTCATAAAAAATGTTTATTAACGAGAGAAGCTCAAGGTGCTACCCGTCCCAGACGGCACTTAAAAGGTGTGTGAAGGGGCTGAGAGCTCTGCCTGGGATCAGTGCTGACACACACACATTTCCTCCATCAGTGGCGTGCATTAACAGAAAACAGAACTGGAGAGCAGCGTGTCAGGTTTAGAGCTGTTGGCTGGAAGGATGAGTACTGGAGGATGTGGATGAGAAGAGACACGCAGAGGTTGGAAGCAGACAGAACCAAATGCCCTCAGGAGACCCACATGGCCCCTGTGCTGATCTCCAGGTTAAGATGAGCCAGGTCAATAATGGGGATAATGGGTGGACTTGAAGCATGGCATCGATAACAGGGACCTTGGTTTTTACCATTCTGCTTGCGGCAAAACCCATCCTTATAACACCCCCCACCCCCATCCGCCCCCCACACACACAGACACACACACTTGCCAGTCACAACCTGTACAGTGATGAGAATAGAGAGAAAGGCAGTCTAACAGTGATGGTCTAACTTGATCTGTCTGACTCTGTGTGTTATTTCATGCTTCTTTGATGAGAGAGACTCGACCTGAACCCAAAGTAGAAAGGCGCGAGAACTTGAGATAGAGAGTGTGTGTATGTGTGTGCATGTGTGTGTGTGTGTGTGTGTGTGTGTGAGAGAGGAGAGAACAGAGAAGAGAGATTTATTCGAATTCCCGTGAAAATATGATGATGAGAAAGGCTTCTGGACGTTGATGGATTGTTGCGAGCTACTCGCGCTCCATTTTATCGAATCGTAAAATAAATATTTTGACATATACTCCATTCAGCTGTTTCAAGTAGGCAGGGTAGGGATAATTTAATGTCCCACTGCATGTCTGAATACTGGGAAGATCCAATGACTATATTGACAACACTCGTAGCTTTTGCATCCATAGAGAGACTTGAGCATTAGCGACTTTACAACATAACGCTTTGTTAGGTCTTCACGGCCATAATTTCTAGATCAATTTTTATTGGCAAAAGATGATTCACTAGAGGGAAACAAGCAGTAAAGGACCGAATGTCATCACAGCAAAGTCACAATCTCGCTGAATACAGCAAATGACAAATCACCTGCTTCTGAGCAATCTTTTTTTTTTTTTGCATCAGGAGAAAGATTAGCACCTGGTAATCTTTGCTTCCACATGCGCACGCACATACACACACACACACACACACACACACAGTGCCACTGACCTCTGCCATATGTTATGATCAAGGAAAAAAAAGGCTAAATCAGGCCTCAAAAAATGCAACGTGGACCCCAGAAGAGACACACACACATCCACACACACAAAGACACACACACATCTGGCTTTTAAACAGACAGAGGATAAATTACAAGCGGGCACTGCGTGTTTAGTTTGGATTATTCTAAGAATGTATCCTCAGACTTGAGGTATTTGAATGGTGAAGAGCCTGACTCTTTTCAATGGCAGTTATGAAAACAACCCGACACAGGGGCGCACACACCGCTGACGGATTCTCTCAACAGTCCGAACAAAGGCCTGCTTTCACAGCTCGGGTATTATTCTTATTTTTTTTTTTTTCTCGCGTCTCGTTGCCCAGCGTCGGCTGAATAGCATGACAAAGTTGACCGCACTTCAAACGCCGGCGCACTTGTAGGGCCACTGGAGGTTTGATGAATGGCTTCAATTCCTGGGAGGCTCACATGGTAACAATAAACTGTCAAAGGGAGAACTCCGTCTCTCTCTCTCTCTCTCTCTCTCTCTCTCTCTCTCTCTCTCTCCCTCTCTCTCTCTTCTTGTTTCACCAGTTAAGGCCCTGGTTTTGTACTTCTACGTTTTGAATCCCTGGCCTTAACTCTGCAAGTGACTGTGTCACAAATTTGGTGAAAGTGGCAGAAAAGAATAGTGATACATCCTCAGATTGTACTAGTTTGATTGCTGTTTCCTAACACCCAGCGAAAGAATTCCAGAACTCCGGTGCAGGTTTTAACTGAAATTCTATAACTGGGTGTTCTGGAATTATGAATTAGTTTTTAAGGAAGGGGCTCCACTTTTTTTTTTATGTATATGTACCTCAACTAATGTCTTTAACAGACTGCACAACGTCCTCTATATTAAACAGAGGGAAGATTTTTTTCTCCTTCATTTCAGACATTTTAAATGAGATCACTGTATATTTCATACTTGTGTAGTTTTGCGGACAGCTCTATATGGTGCGTGTGGAGAATATGACTCACAGTACAGTAATTGTGTGTGTGTGTCTGTGTGTGTGTGTGTGTGTGTGATGGTTTGATTTAGATCTCACTGGTGTATTTAGTTAACCCTCCCTAGCGAGCGGACATCCAGGGAGAATGCCCAAATAGATCATCAGAGAACCCCCCCCCCCCCCCAACAGCCACGCCTATCTCATCAGCACTCTCGCATCCATTTCAATGAAACTGGGGATGCCCGTCGTAATTGGGCGAGCTTTGATGTGATGCACGTTCACTATGCCTCTCAATTCAGCTTGCAAAACCCTGACAATATGTTTTGCTTTCATCTGCAGAGCCAATTAATTTTCGGCATGGAATCAAATTTCAAAGAGAAATGGGCGGATAATGTTGCAAATTTCTTGTCGTGTATTAACATATTAACCAAACCGATCTTACTGGAGGTTTTTCATTGGCCGATACCATTATATGTGCATGAGAAGAAAAAAAAAAAATGGGTCATTGGCATAGAAACCGATTGCAGCTGACTGGTACTATTTTTAGCTTCCGCATTAGATAATTTCTCGTCTTTATTGTATTAATAAATATCAACAAAAGCTAAGCTGTTTATGAAGAGTTGGTGAAATGGGAAAAGTGTGTGCTTGGGCTTATTCATGCATAGCAAGACTGTACAACTGAGGTTGTGGAACATTTACTTAGTCATCTCTGGCATCCAGTGCAAAATTATGACTCAGAGTGGGAGGCACTCTAGCAGACTTTTCAGAACATTCTTTGTGTGTGTGTGTGTGTGTGTGTGTGCGTGTCTGTGTCTGTGTCTGTGTGTGTGCTTCTGTATCTTTATGAGACTTATTCTAAGTAATGTATGAATGGATTTGCCACTATAAAAAATCGAAACTAGAGAGAGATGCCAAACCGTATCTATGTATGTGTTAACATATATTTGAGTGTGTGTGTGTGTGTGTGTGTGTGTGTATGTGTATGTGTGTGTGAGATTACATGTGCATACATGTGTCTCTACATGTGTGTTTGTGAATACTTGTGTATCCATACACTCCTGGTTAATATTTGCCCGTGCGCTGTGTGGGCTGATTTTTATGATGCTCTTTGAACGAGGGCTGTGGTCCTTATTAGCCTTGGGACCCCTCACCTCTCCTCCTCCCTCCCACAACACAACCCGTTATTTTCCCTCCAAACGCTCGTCTGCTTATTTTGGGGAGGGGGGTTGGAGATGGGGTTGCAGAATAGCTGGAGGAGCTTAGGAATGAAGAACGTCTGGAAAGAAAGAAACAAGACAAGAGAGGAATTATTTGAATTCCCCAGCATGGAATTTTCTCCCGCCTTCAACCGACAATTTTATGTCCTTTTATTGGGAAATCATAGTTGGTACAACAAAAAACAACAACAACAAATGACCATGTTCTTTTACTTATTTGCTTATGGGTTTGAGGTTAGAGGCAGGCATTTTGGCCCGTGACATGGGGTTTTCCTGAGCAGTACAAGAGAGAAAGTTTCTTCTTTGTTACAGAAGGATGTTGGGTGCTTTCACAGCAAAAGAAGTTTGAAGTCTGGGTTCTTTTTGTACACAGGTGTTTCTTGAGACCAGAAGCATACGTCATTTTTTCGCCTTATGTGACCCTAAGTCTTCAGGATCTGAATCATTCTGGAACTGTTATGAATGTGTGCTGACTCACAGAGTCTAGCGTTAGTCTTTTGTTGGTGAATGGGTGTGAAAGAAGTACTTTTATAGACTTTTCTCATCACAATCATTAGAGTCATAACAGGTGCTGAGATGACTGAGTCACTGTTTGACATGTCTGCTTTTTTTTTTTTTTTTTCACATTCCTGTTCCTGTCTGGGCCACATGTCAACACCCTTTCCCTTCGGTGAATATGTGCCATCATTCATGTAGGAATGTATAGGCTTTTTCACCCCAACCCCCCCCCCCCCCCCCAACCTCCCTACCCCCAACAGAAAGTTAGGATTAATCCCGAAGGCTGAGCCATACTGTGAAGCAAAGAGTTTTAAAGATAAGAGGGAGGTTTGAGAGCAGTACATCATGCTTAGAGGCACAACTGAGTCTTGTTATTTTGAGAAATGAAAACACAGGATAGCCACTTGAAGTGTACAGAAATTCTGTTTGGCTTCATTTTTTTTTTTTTTTTGCTGCGTCTGTAAATACTACTTTGATTATTTAGACTGTGTTGAAGTAAACTACGTACACTTTGTAGCGTATGTAGGCGGTCAAACCTGTAGAGTGTTTAAGACTTTCTGTAGATATTGTAGACAGCATTGTAAACTTAACATTAAAAATCGGCTCTGAGCAAGAAATTCCGAGTTTTGTCCCGACTAGTAGCCTCAAATTGATCCCAGCTTGTTTCTTTGCTCAAGAATATGTGGTCAGATCCTGAAAAAATGTCTTTTTGAGATGGAGTGTAAGAATATTCAAACGTTAGGAAGTCCTCACACATCATAACAGTGTCACATGTGTGTGTTAAGTCACGTAGCCTGCTATTGAACATATATGGAGAGAAAATCAATGATCCGAGTGCATGTAAGGTCTTTAGAGGCAAATGTATTGACCAGGGAGATTTTGCTGACCATACGGATGCGGCCTGATCAGTTGGTTCAAAATGACCTTCTCTTTCTAAACTGCACCATAAGTCAAAAAGAAAAGTACTGCTTGCATTGCAAAAAGAGTTTCAGACAACGCCTCGCGTTTTAGCAAACCTACGAAACGTGACATCGTTTCGCGGTTTGTATTAGAATTTTGGCTCACAGAGTTTTTCCAATGCTAGAGCACAGCAGAATACATTGGATGGGATGTTGGATCTTGATATATGAACAAAGTTTTGGTGTCCTTTTGGTGTTCTGTACTGCCTATGAGGTATTTCTGTAACTTCAGCCTCTCTCTGTTTTGGGGCATTTTAAAGTACTTCTACAAAGTGCCTTACACTTCCAATGCCATATACCAACTCTAATAGCACAGCAGCCAAAGCAGTTTAGAACGGGACATCCACCTGCTGAGAGTCATTCATCAACTACAGCTCGAATGAATCACCCGATATCGTCTCATCTGGCTAAGAGAGCTGTTATCAGAGAGCGGTGTCAGAAAGCCCCGAAGATCACAGGCACATCCTAATATTGTTTTCAAGAGTGCGTGCCGCGGGTCGAGAGTGGAATTAGCACGCCTAGTTGGAGCGATGGCCTCTTCCCAGCGCCTCTTATCCACGCTCTCTCAGCCGGGGGGACATCTTGTCTCTCTCTCTCTCTCTCTGTTTCTCTCTCTCTCTCTCTCTCTGTTTCTCTCTCTCTCTCTCTCTCTTCCATGATGGAAATTGTAACGGTAAAGCATCTAAGCAAACCTCCTTTGAGAGCAGACTGTTGTTTTTTTTCTTCTTCTTCTTCTTCTTCCTCTGTAAAGCAGCGGAGTGGCTCGTACCCTGACTGTGGGAACTGTGGGCTGAAGGGCATTTCTGTCCTGGTTTCTCCACAAATAGGGAGCCGTGGGAGGGCAGGCGCAGGGGCCAGGGCACGCCGGTCTGTGGCATGAGTCTGGAGGACTCATTTGGTTCGTACACGCACGCCATGCCCGACTCGATCTTAATGAAGGCTCGGGGAGCCACTGATGTCTACCGTGGGAATTTTCATCCCCGTCTAATAAAGAGAGAGCAGATTAGCCGGAGCTCGCAAATCGGTTTCGGTATCCACACAGTCAGCCGGAAAACGGGAGTGTGCTTTCATACCCAGTGTGCCCCAAAGATGGAAAAATTGCTCTTTGAAGCAGGGCTTTTTTTTTTCCTACCAACTGAAATATAAGTCAGCATGAAGATTACCAGACTACAGCCCCATATAGTCTTTAATCATCCCTAAGAATAGTTTTATGTTAAATAATATACCATGAATCTATATTTGACATAGTTATTAACCTGGACATGGCGCGTCATGTACTCTAGGATGGTGGATCCTGGTTTGCCTTTTTTGTTGGAAAAGCAGGACATTCGGGGCCATAAATAATGAGAGATTAGAGAAAAACCCCTGACACACTTTGAGACAAACCTTTTCTTCTCCATAAGAATATAAATATATACACACACACACACGCACATATATGCATTTATGTTTTTTCATCTGTGAAGGCTGAGACGTTACAAATCCATTGTGGGATTAAACATCTAAAAATAGCATGTTACGCAAAGGGGACTTAGCGCAGTGGCTAAACTATAAACAAACAATCGTGTATTTCTCCTGCTGTCCCGTCTGGCCTGGCTGTAGGGAATAATTTGTGGTCTGTGGGTGGTTGACCTCGGTTAGTATGTGCGGCCAGGACGAATCAGCCCTGGCTGCTGACGTGGGGGTATCCAAGCCGACCGAAAGCTTGCGTTCAGCGCGTAGGTGTTTGAGTCCGCAAGCTCCGGCCAAAAAAACGCTTAAGATGCAGAACAGTGTCTGGACTGGCGGCAAGCACAAACCGAGCCTTCCAAGAACTCAGCCGGGTTTTGCAGACAGACCTCCGACGTGTCATTTCTAGCATCTCTGAATAGCAGCAGACTGCGTGAGCGTTTTCTCTCTCCCTACCTCTCTCTCTCTCTCTCTCCCTCTCTCTCTCTCTCTCTTCATGCTGGCTACTGTCCGTGGCCAGACTGGCTCGGTCACGTCTAAAGTGTACCCAGTTATCCTGGCATTTGAAATGTTTTCTAGAACAATTGAGTTGTGACAAAGTGACCTTATAAGGTAACAGGTAAAACACACACTCACACACATGCACACATACATACAAACACTCACTCTTTGGTTTTGGAGCACAGTCATCTCAAGAGAACTTCACACATTTTATGATTCTCCTTTTCCGGATTTGACATCAGCAATACGGAGTTTGATATCTTACATCTGAGATCACACTCTTGTGCCACATATTTGAAATTGGGTCTGTTTGTGCCACAAGTTAGCGTGAGAAGTCTGAACTCCCCTGAACTTGCCCGCCCACTCTGACCCTCTCTCTCTGCGTCATTGTGGGAGGAAATCATTTGAATGTGCATATTGTTCCCTCCTCCAGCCCCCTAGGACAAATACGAAAATTAGCGAAAATGATGAAAGTTCTGAATTTCTAGTCATTCTTCAGTATGCAGCTTTACGCAGGAAATTTGAGGTTTGAGAAAAGGTGAGAGAGAAAGAGAAAGCGAGAGCAAGAGAGTTGTCTAAATATTTAATGGGTTTTCTGGGGTTGGATTGTATCGCCTCATATTAATGGTTGAATAGGTAGGAGTTCGATATCAAGAATACTTTTTTTGTGCTTGTAAATGATTTTCAGAACATCAGTGTGAGATCGGACAGCATGCAGTAGGATCTGAAAGTGTTTCTGCAGCGTGGTGTAATTAGAGTAATGAATGGGAGTTCAGGCTCGTCTGTATTCAGTGAACTACTTAGTCATTGGAAATCACATACTGTAATTAAATACTTTCAAACAGCCTGGGAGCAAATCAGTAACCCAGCTGAATTCTCTGGTACTGCTCTATTGTGTTTTTCTTAGCTATATACATATACATATATATACATATACATGTATATATATATATATATATATATATATATATATATATACAGATACACACACACATACACATATATGTGTGTGTGTGTGCGTGTGTGTGTGTGTATATACAGGAACAAAAACATGTGAAATCAAGTGACCACTCACAGCTCACAGCTGAATTTTTTTCTCATGCTCGATCAAAGTGTGTGTAAATTGCTTTAAATCAAATATGATGAGAAATGTGATTCCCAGCCACTATAAATCTGTTTCCTTTTATGTAATACATATTTATTTGTTTATTTGAGTCTTTTTTTCTGTCCCTCTACTGTATCCGATTTGATGGTGCATTACTTCACATAATGAAAGTGTATTAATATGCATGGATTTCAGGTGTTCCTCAAGTGCCTGACAACCAGCACACACACTGCTATCATTCAAATGGCATCTGTTCCAGCGACTATCGGATCTTGTTAAGATTCAGTGTGTTAATCAAGATAAAATCAATATTCTCAGAGATCGTTATCGATTTCTCTGACTTGTCAGCATAACTGAGCCATTTGCCTGATGTGTACCCATAATGATGATGAAAGTGGATGCTACGTCTGCATTGATACACAAGAGGACCACACAAGTGTTGTGTGTTTGAAGATTTATATCCAGTAAATATACAAGAGCTCTCAGATTTCCAGAGCTTTGTTTAAAGTTTGCATGTTTTAGTTGAATGTACTTCCTCTAAGTAGGTTTATGGCAACCAGGCCTCCATTACAAATATCATCCTGTCAGTAGATTAGCGGAGTCCCACTCACAGACAAAAAGACATCAGTCAGTGGTTATGACCCGCCCACAGGCTGGCATGATTGGATGGTTTAGAATTTTATGTAAATGTCATGCCAGAAACCGTCCCCTCCCCCTGAATATTTCCATTGTGTGTATGTGTGTGTGTGTTTGTGTATGTGTGTGTGTGTGTGTGTTTGTGTCTGTGTGTTTTTGTGTTTATGTGTGTGTGTGTGTGTGTGTGCAGTGGAGTTTGCGTAGATTCTATGAGAGTGAGAGCATTATTTTCTCCTTCTGACTCATCTGTGGACCTGTGTTTAACCCCCACACCACAACATGGGAGAGACAGACACATTTGGAGCATAACCTTTCACACTGGCTCTACTCTTTAGATCAGCAGACGCACTGCATTGTGAGTGGGCAGAGTTCATCTGACAGTGTCATGTAGAAGGTGATTAGGTGGGTTTCCCACACTGATGGTGAACAGCAGTTCTTATAACTTCAGTGTACATAAACCCGTTTTTTGCTCTAACTCTTGACTCTCAAACTTGTCCCCTATCAAGGCAAAGATATACAGAAGTATACATAAAATCTGAATGAGATTAATGGTTAGGTATACTGTAAGTACAGTAAGTAGAGACAATATGACACTTCTCAGAGTATATTCTTCTCCCACTTTGTCTTTCTTTCTTGCTTTCTATATATAAAGGTTGAGTCTTCTGTCCTCCAAACACTTTTTGTCTGAATGATAGATGAATGGTTAGATGATGGTTCTGTTTTAGGGTTAGTCTGTTAGGTGATTCATGGCATGGTCATGGCTGCTGTTGTTTTGGAAATATGCACCCCCACCCCACTCACACTCACACACACACACACACACTCACACATACACAAGGCCACGATCTCACCTCCCCAATTTAGCACTTCACAGTCAGAGGGGCTTCCAGGAGGAGGTGTGTGTGTGTGTGTGTGTGTGTGTGTGTGGGGGGGGGGGGGGGGGTTACATGATCTGGAATGGAGGCTTGTTCTCTCCCAGTTTAACCTGACTTTACCCGCCTGTCCCAGCCCAGGACCACCGCCAAGAACATTTCACTCGTCGGAATGCACGAACGTGCTTCCTACCGTACGAACACGATTACAGTGCGCTGGTCATGGAAAACACACGTTTACCTCTCTCAATTCCAGCATGTTATGCTGAAAAATAACACCAGTTTTGCTGTGGAAATATCTTAATGTGGAAATATCTTGATTCAGAAATAACTGTCAAACTTGCTTGAGTGTTTATTTTTATTAAGTGTTCATTTTCCAAAAGACCATAACTGACTGTGATCTTCTACAGTGGACATATAAACATAACAGCATTTGCAATGTGAGTCTGTGCCATCAGCTTCATCCAGTTTTATCAGAGAAATCCTGTTTTGTTTTGTTTTTTTGCTCCGGAATCACACTTTTCAGAGAATGAGTGCTGATCTAGGATCTGTTCCCTTCCATCCAGAGAACTGTATTTACCAGGATTATGAAAGGCAAATTCTGATCCTAGATCAGCACCACACCTATACTGAACAATGTTACACGTATGACCGCTGTCTCCAAAATATGGTCTATAGCTCAACGTGCAGTGTGAAAGACTGCTCTGAATCCACAGAGACCAGTGAATTACCAAATCTGTCATGGAGCTGTTAATTCAATTAATTAGGTTTTATTGTTGGTATAATATACCTAATAATTGGATTGCCTGGGGTTATTTGTGGATTCAGTTTAGCCTTGCGTTTGCCTAACATTAAGTGCATATTTATGTGAAAGATCAGTGTAATGGTTTCTGGCACTGAAATGACCTCTTGGTGAGCGAAAAAAAAAAAAAAAAAGAAAAGAAAAAAAATCTGTGGTTTGAAAAACAAGAACTACTTCTGTAACCAAAAAAAAAAAAAAAAGAACAGTGTACACATTTTATGAATGAGTCTTGACGCTTGGACATTATTTTTTTAAACTTCAGAAGAATTTGATGATTAGAGTCATTAAATAATGGGATTCTGCAAGGCAGTTAATAACTTATTAATTTTTGTAATTGCTGTGCTCCAACACTTTCTGCTAGTAATTTGGTAAGCTTTCACATCTGGGAAGACATTGGCTGATCGACTATACAGTCTGGAATAACAAATCAACAGGTGGCTGTTGTTTATTGGAACATACATTAGTTTTGCACCTGCCGTCCTGCTGTCTGTGCCACCTCTTTTAGTTTGATATTAATGACTGTTCTCTCTCTCTCTTACTCGCTCTCTTTCTCTCTCTATTTCTGTCTCTCCCTCTCTCTCTCTCTGTCTCTCCCCCTCTCTCTCTCTCTCTCTCTCTCTCTCTCTCGGTCTGTCCATGTCTCTCTGTCTCTGTCTCTCTCTCTGTCTTTGTCTCTCTGTCTCTGTCTCTGTCTCTGTCTCTCCCTCTCTCTCTCTCTCTCTATCTGTCTTTGTCCCTCTCTCACTCTTTTGCTCTCTGTCCCTCCTGCTCTTTTCCCACACACAACACACATACATAGATCCTCAGATGGCAAACACGCACACACACACACACGCATACACATACGTGTACACACAAGCCAACATGCACAAATACGTACATAATCAGATTGTCACACGTATGGTGTGGGAGGTTCGGCGTAGGCGGTTTTCTGTGTCATCTCTTTCCTATGGGGAGATTTTCCATCAGCCTCTGTTTCCTGTGGTGGCTTGGCTTTGTTTTATAAGCAAAAAAAAAAAAAAATCACATTCTTAAAATTCTCTAATATCACTATATTTCTGACATATGGTATTCTCTCTGATGCACTGAGCACAACTAGTTTTCATAGTTGTTTTTTACGCTACATCAGTTCCGCAGTTGTACCGTGTAATTTCCTCTACCTCTATCTGTCAAATGGTTAATAACAATAAAGTAATGGGTTCATAAATGGGGCAGCAGTTTTGACAATCTTTTGGCAGAACTGGACAAGTCTAAATGCCATACAGGCTGCCACACTCAAATAGGACGCTGTCATCTCTGTCTCCGTTGGCCTGAGGCCATTTTAAGAGGTGTTTACGTACGCCCTGAGCCGGTAATATTTGTGATATTTTTCACTGAGACGTCTGTGACCTGTACCTGCGCATGGCTTACCATGATATGATTGTAAATATTTCTTAGGGCAAATTCAGCTTGTTGAAAAGGACAGCAGAGCAAAGGATTTCCCCTGAGGCAGAGATTAAAGAAGATGGTTAACAGGATTTTCCTAACAATAATTTTGAGCATGTTAGGTTAGTCACATATCTATCTCTCTTTTTTTTTTTTTTTTGTTTTTTTTTTTTTGTTTTTCGTCAATCCACAGGAAGGATTAAGTCTCTGTCTGTCTTGCAGCATGCAAATATGAAGTCGAACATTTTTCCAACATCAGTCTTTTAAATGATTCATTGTCTCGTTTAACAGCATCGGGACAATCCCTCAAACTGGTTTTGGTCAACTTTCTCAAAACAAGTAGTTTTGGATTCATAAATTCAATATTCCAGTGAAAGTCACAGTTCAACCTTTGGAAAATTGATTAGGAGAACAGAGATTGATTGGCCAGTGACATCATTGGCTGAGGCAACAAGTGCGAACAGTTGTCTCTGAGTGAGTTGGTCATGTACATTTCTGCCTTGACATCGCTGAATTATTTCTATACTTAGCAATATTTTGTACTAATACAGAATGAGGTTTTGAAGCAGGAAGAGTGTGAAACACCACACAGTGACATAACTTGACATGACTACACCAATAGTTTCTGTTTTTTTTCTGTTTTGTTTTCTGTTTGATTTGATGCAGTTAGGCACAGTAAAGAAACGACGTGGTGTATTTCTGAGTGTTCGTCAGATGTCTGTTACCATTTAAGACTTGATTATGACTCACGCTGCTCTCTGACCCACAGTGTAGGAAGTCATGATTCATGTATGCTGCATTTAGTCAGGCAAAGCCCCAAACATCGGTATGCCCCAACCCCATACACACTCGCACAGACGCGCGCATACACACACGCGCACACACACACACACACACACACACATACTCGCTTACTCACCCTCAACGCTCTCAGTAGCTCTAATGGTGTGTTAGTGTGCTGAGACAGTTTGGCTTGAAGACAGAATGACCTTTTCACGTGTCTCTGGCTGGAATGTCCTACCTCTCCCTTGCCTGTTTTTTTTTCAGGGCAGCGTGCCACACAGTGACTGACTCCTTCTGAGGTAACGACATTGTTTGTCTCTATTCTTGGCTCTTAACTGATGTCTGTCTGCAGCATGTGGCATGGCTATTGGCTGTTAAGTGATTGCTGTAACATTGTGAAGAAAAACAGGTCAAAAAAAAAAGAAGCAGGTCAAAAGAAGCAGAAGCAGGTATTTCTATTCTGTTAACAGTGTTGATTTTAACCTGCTGTAAGAAATCATATGAGTAATTGATTTGGCTCCCACTAAAACAGTTCAGCACAATTAGGCTAATTATTCTTCTCTAGCTCTCTAAATGAAAAGATCACCCTTCCAACCCCGTGCTTGATGAAGATATTGTGTAGCGGGTTGGCGTGGAGACTTGAATTGTTAATTGATACAGTCGTCAATAGGCATACATATTACAGGTAAAGAATGTCTGTGAAGAAAATCTGAAATCTTTATAAGGTTCTCGGTGTCTCTGAAAAAAGAAAGGTCTGTCAAGGGTTTTGCGGCCACAATCCTGCGACGGTAACCACATCATGAATTTGACCATTGTGTTTTATGACTTGGCTGGGCTAAGCGATTCCTTTGATATTCTAAGCGAGGTCCGGAATTACTCTTTTCACTAATTGTTTTTCCTGGATGGTGAATCCCAAGGGTGTTTTTAGTATCGATTTAAGTCAGCAGAGATTATGCATCGTGCCTACCTCAATGAGAGATGATACGGCTCTAATTAAAGACACTTAAAATCGGGATTTTCTGGTTATGTGCACTCTGGCACTATCACAGTAGCTCCTTCACGTAATAGATCCAATTAAATCTTGTTCCTGTGCAAATTGGGAGAAGATGTGTATCATTTATTTGCAAACACATACATATTGAAGGTATATGTTTGTTTCTTTGTTTGTGCTTTGTTTAAGTCAAAATTCAACTCTGTACCTAGCTAATGGCATATTATGAACACCATAATTGCAAGTAGAAGTTAAGAGTCTTATGATTACTACAATACGCCCCACGGCACAAGATTGAAATGGATATTTATTGAATGGCAATGAACTTCTTTTTTTTTTTCTATTTGATCAAGCGTTGCAGACCACAACAGACGGCGTATGATTGATAATAATGCTACTACTGCATCAATACTGATATAATCTGCGGCGATGTACAGAGATGCTAGCCCTCCTTCTGACACGTAGAGCCTTACCAGGCTGCGTCTCCTTCCACATATTCTCAATTAAGAATATATCATCTGTAGAGAAGCTGGCACCGTACCAAACATCAGGCACATATATTTAACGCTGTTTCAGCACAACTGCATGTCGCCGGTGCTGTGCTGGCTTTGCTCTCTCTCTCCTGATCGAAGCAGAGGCAGACAATGCTATTGATCTGTACCCTGGCAAGGGTCTCCGGATCCATATGTAGATGGAGTCAGGATTAATTAACCCATACAAGGCATCCCCAGACTGGCCCGGTCTCTTGTGGTCAACCTTTACCTTGAACTTTTACACTCGGTTCTCTCTCTCTCTCTCTCTCTCTTTCTCTCTCTCTTAAAGGGGAAGTTCACAGTTGTTGTTGTTTTTTTTACCTATGAGCTTGTTGTAGACTTTTACGTCTTTGTTTTGTGGAATCTTTGTTGGTTTTTCCATCAAATGCTAGGATGCTTAGGGTTTTTTGTGTTTTGTGTTTTTCATTAAAGATGCTTGTTGTCTTTAGGGCCTGACTTAACCTGTCTGTAACGGTGGTGACTTAGTGATACTCACTCTCTCTCTCTCTCTCTCTCTCTCTCTCTCTCTCTCTCTATCTATCTATATATATATATATATATATATATATATATATGTTAGAGAGAGAGAGAGAGAGAGAATGTCAAAATGAATTAAAAAAACCCCCAGCTATTTCTTGTCATTGAAGAGATTTCTACATACTGTCTGATCTTGTTGATAAGGATCTCATTCAGTCTTACACTAAGTCTGACAAAGCAGCGAGTTTTATGACTGGTCTTTAAGACAGGATATAAAGCCAGGAAGCTCATTTCAACCAGTCAGCCCACTGACTTTGGATAATTCAGATATGCTTATTGAATTGCAAAATATTAATACTGATTTATCAAAGCAACACATCACAAAATTGCGTGAAATTTTTCATGGCCAGGATATGACAAAACAGACTTTTGAATTTCCCTTTTAAACCCAAACGTCAACAGTGTGTCACAACACACGACTCTGTATCAAATACAGATAAACATACGTAAGAGACACGTAAGTAAGTGATTACATTTAGGCTAGACACAGCATTTTCTTTTTCACTAATAAAGTTGTTCGGATCAAATCGAGCATGATAAACAGCATCTGTCCAAATCTGAAGGGAACTGATTTGATTAACATCCGTGTGTCTTTCCCGGTCCTGAGGTGTAAAGCATTTGGTTGAGAGTGCTAAGGTGTGTACCACCCTGTTCTGGTAATGACTGGTCACAGCATCAGTGTGGTGGTGTAGCCACTGAGCCCTACTGAGGCATCCAGGGACATCTCTGTGGTCGTGACACCGAAATCAATATCATTGTCTTATTGAACGTGTGGGGATCAGACTACTCGGGTTTTATCACCTGTTCAGCAAGTCATTGCTACACGCAGTCCCTGATGTCACTGTTCTATCTGCGGCCACTGACAAGAGTCTGGAAAGCCCCGCATAAGACAAAAATGGGTCTTCCTTCTCTCTTTTTTGTCTTTCTATCTTTATCTTTCTGTCTCCGTCTCCTTCTCTCTCTCACACGCTCTCTCTCTCTCTCTCTCTTTCTCTCTCCATCCTTATCTCTTTCTCAGCCTGTCTCTTTTTGTCTTATTTTTTGTCTCTCTCTTGCCTCTCCCCCCTCACTTTCTTTCTTTCACTCTTCTCTATCTATCTGTTCATCTTTTTATCTTCATACAGTTTCTCCATTTTGCACTCATGCAAATTTAATCTTCTGGTAATCACGAGAAACCTGTGTTATGCACTACGAGGAAGAAGAAAATAAAAGCCAGTTTGGTTTTTTTGCCCTTTCAGAAAACAATCTATCACACTGTATTCAGCGTAATGTGGCTTTTGGCCCACATTGCCACAAAACATTGCAATTCAGTAACAGCCAGTAGCTGAAATCCCCTATCTCTGGCCACACACTTAATAATGGGACCTCACACCATGAACTCACTTTGAATAAGTTAGTAGACACAAAAGAGCTGCTCTGTGATTTTGCTTGGAGGAAACTAGAACCTTTATAGCCACCTATATGTAATTGTCATAGGACTGTTCCAATTTCATATCTCTTTAATTAGCATTGTTTTAGAATGACTAAAGATAAAAGAACCTTGCCTTTGCCTCAGTGAAAAAGGGATATTACACCAAGCCATTATCTGTTTTCTGATGATGGCTGCAGATTGAACGCTACTCAAACGCTGCCAGGGGGGTGCTAGCGATGGAGAGGATAATGTGGACTCTGATCAACGCTGCACTTACTAAAGAACAAGAGTATCACAGTGAGAGAGAGAGAAACAGCCAGACACAGAAAGACAGAAATTAATCACATCCTAAAGCTGCATCTTTAAGATTTATGTATATCTCCTGCCTTTTGCAGCCAGTTAAACCATAGCTGACTAAACCCATTTTTTGCTAACGCTTGTGATGACATAACAAAATAGATTAGTGAGTCAAAATGTTCCAGTTTCAGGGTATCTGGGTGAAAGATCACGGTACCTCGGAGTTATGTGAAGTCAGTAGTATGACTTGATATTTTAAAAGGCCATTAAATCAGAACTGAAGGGAACTGTAATGGACTGAAACCAGCGATGGCGGTCGTTCAGAACTCTCTGCGCGCTAAGGGGAAGCATCTTAATATGTGGGAGGTACATATCATTGAGAGAGAGAGAAGCCTTTTATGTCTTCTTTTTTTCTTTTTTGTCTTTCGTGAAACGTGAAAGGGAATTATAACAATTTAATTTATGTCTGAGGATGATGAGCTCCTACTTTCATTAAAAAAAAAAAGAAAAGGAAAGAAAAAAGAAACCTTTACGTCATGTCTATGCCTGATTCTGAAAATGTTGTGTGAATTCTTACTCTAGTGAAAGTTTCGACAACTGCATTATGGTATCATGACAACATCTTCTCTCAGACCTAGCCAAATTTCCCCTAGTCTGTGATATTCCATTGCTCAGTGTGTGTAATCTTTCATATGTATACTTTAAATGGTTGTTTGCTGTCGTTCAGGCTATTAGGACTCTCATAGCAGTCAAGAAGCATTGAGTGAGATACTGAAACACGCAAAGAAAGCATGACAAGAGATGTGAACTGAGCTTATACCTTTTACTATTATCTGGGCATCCACCATCTATGAGTAGATGTAAACCTTAACAGACGTAGAACCAGAGTGGAACACATGAGTATAGATGGCAAAAAGCCACAAAGTATAATTCACTGAAATTGTTTTCTCTTTAAAATATAAAATTTATTTGGGAGTGTTTTTCGTGTCATTTAAAGTAAATGCACCCCTTAATTCAATATTTACAATATAAACCTCACCCATCCCTAGAGTAACTGATTATGTCTGCATATCCAGTTTAAAAGAGCATTGTGACAAGTTCCTCTGAGAACTCTCTGCTTTCATTGGTCAACACTCTTGCCTGTAGCTTCTGGAAAGACAAGGAGAACCCCTGAGGGTAATCATCATAATGGACAGTAATCTTGGTTTTTCTAACACACCCTTGCACGTTACAGAAATATAACTCTTTAAGGAAGCGTAATTACCTCATCATTTAAGGTTATGTAACGGGTCATGCATCGTATCATTCTCTGCAATTTTATCTCCCTCCATCAATACTGAATGCCAAATAGATTGAGTTTCATTGAGTCATAACACCTTCACCACCCACTTAAAGGAAGCCCGTTCAGTGACTGGAGATTGTCATGTTTCTTTATGAATCTGTGGGACTGCTCATTGCTTTGCAGTCAAGTATTTCACAAAGACTAACACTTCAAATCGGTGGAATTTTTAGTCTTTGTTGTTGCGCTAATTCCAGGTCTACTTCATCTCTGAAGCGGTACTCAGTGAATAAAAATGAGGCCTTCGTATATTTAGATCATCCAACGTAGGAGAACATGTAGTACAGCAACCTACTCATGCTCACACACAGCAGCAGGATGACTGGTGCTTAGAATAAATGAGCACATGCGTGAAGTGCATTATGTAAACATACAAAGAAATTATTGGAAGTGCTCTTTGGGTAGCCCTGCGTTCGGCTAGCACCTTGCTGGTAATAGCTACATTATGAATGTGCATTTCTGCTAGTGGGTTTGTGGAAGAGGAGGATTAGCCTTAGAGCGCTATGATTAATACCCAGTGGAGCTTGAGTGTAATGAGCCATTAAGTCTGACTCTGTGTCATAGCGGCTGAAGGAAATGTTGCACTGCACGCTAGACTGGAAATTCTTCGCCAATCAAATGAGGCAACGGAGAGCTGTTTTCCAAAGCAAACCTGGATTACTACACGTGTGAGTGAGTATACAGAGCGTTAGAACAAATCAGGCGGTTTTATCAATGTATCGATAATCATAGGGGGAAAACGGTTCGATTGTGACAGCGTTATCTTGCTGCATTCATTCCGGTTAATACAAAACAACATTTAACTGACGCTTTAAAGCGTAGAGCGGGCTTTAAAGATTCCGTTGTCATGGTATCAGAACTGGGGTTGGGGCTGTGTGAGGAATGATGTCACACGTTTGTGATGTCAGTTGCATGTGCCCTGAGCTTTCAACAACAAACGATACGCGAGCTTGCTTTGTTCTGTCAGCGAAGCTCAGAGAGATAGAAAGAGGGGGCGGGGGACATACACAACAGAAAAGACATCATGATTCTCCTATCGAGCACGTCTCCCATGCCACTGTCACAACTGGGGCAGATGATCAGTGGTGTTAGTCACTTGCTAGCCTCTAATTCATAGAACACATGACATAGATATTGAGACTTAGTGTGAAGTTAGTCCATAAACTTAAAAAAAAACGAGTGTTAAACCGCCTACATTTCTGTGTTCCTGAGAGATTTGTTGAGTACAGTCTATATTGTTCAAATGATGCGTAAGGACTTCAAAAAAAAATCAAAATTTTACTACAACAAGACAGGGCTAAAGCAGAAGAGTAACAGAACGTTGGTGTGCAGCACGTTAGTTGCAAAAGCGAAGATCCCACCAGACCTCTACTGGTGTCCTCATTCCGGTACGGTGAGGATAAGAAAGTCGTGTCCTGTGTGTAGGGTTATGTTTAGATCTTGTGTGACCACGACATCTGGTTGGGTGAAACCTGAGAACAGAGGCTAGAGAGAGCTAAAACAGTGGCGCTACGGATCACCGAGTCGTCCACATATTCAAAGTGGGAAAGACAGTGAGAGGGAGAGAGATGAGGCAGTGGGTTTGCTTCTCACAGTTTACCTCTTACATGTGTTCAGGTGTTTAACAAGCCCTTAAAGACTGAGCGATGCAAGCGCACAGGCAATATATCTGTCTATCTATCTATCTATCTATCTATCTATCTATCTATCTATCTATCTATCTATCTATCATGAAGTTGAACCTGCCTCGCAAAGGCAGAAGACAGTTTTGTCTTTATGGTACTGTGATTCATTCAAAGGTTCAGACTGAATATCCTTCACAAAAGAATAAGAGACCTTGCACACATGTGCACATGCATGCACACACACTCACACGCGCACACATTCACACATGCACACGCGCGCACACACACACACACACACACACAGAAGGAGCTGTATGTGACAGCCTTACGCAGGAGGAGTGGTGTGACTTACGAGCCAGCTCTTTATTTTCAGTCTAATCAGTAGCTCTCAGAATGGCAGCTCAGCTCCGGGAGAGAGAACGAGCCCTCGAGCTGGAAGAGCACAGTTCTGTTGACGGGTGTCGGAAGCTCATCATTGCATTTTGCTTTTGATCTGTGTAGGAGTGTTTGTCACAAAGCCAGTCAGCTGCATCTGTTCACAGGAGAGAGGGAAAAAATGTCCCCAGACAAAAAAAAAAAAAAACAAAAAAAAAAAGGAGAGAAAGAGAATGGCTTGCATCCCTCAGCAATTCCAATCGGAACACAGCCCAAACTAGTCATTTGCGGTGTGTGTGTGTGTGTGTGTGTGTGTGTGTGTGTAAGCCTTGCATTTTCTCTCCATAGCAAAATGCATGTGTCTGAAATCCAAGCAAGCTGCATTCTGGGGCAGAAATAGAATGTTTTGATTCGTATGAACCTTGTAGCCACATCTGGAAACATTATTCTTAGAAGACAAGTCATTATCCTCCGAGTCCAGCGGAAGAATGCTTGGACGAGAGGGAAAACATGAGCTGAACAATAATTGAAGTGACCAGTTGGACAACCGGAGTAAACGTCTGGACTGAGTAATTCTACTGCTTTCCTCTGAGGCGATCAGCATTTATAAGAACAAAGCCTCTGGAGCTGGCTGTGCTCTCTCTCTCTCTCTCTCTCTCTCTCAAACACAGCCACATATTGTGTACGCTGAAATTAGATTAAGTTTCCTCAGACCTGCAGAGAATCCATAATGTAGTAATGCCCTTTATCGATCTTTATGTGAGGGAAAAGACATCATTTGGTAATATGCTGTGTAATTATTACGTTTGTTACACAGCGGAAAATGGGACCCGCTTTTTAGTTTGTATCCTTTTCTTTGCAGCACATATCCGCAACCTTTTATCCATGACAGTTTAACTGCTTTCTTTCTTCTTTTTTTTTTTTTTAGCTCTATCTCTCCTTTAAATGACAACCTCAAACTGGCTAAACCTCTGACTTGAAGGCGTGATGGCTTTTACCCACAGACCCTGTGGTTTTAGCTCAAGCAGTGGAGGAGGATGCCTTTACCCCACCACTTCCACCCGAGTTTCCATTAGCAACGGAGACGTTTCCAGTTGCAACGGAAAAGTTTCCATTTTCACACCGTTTTGGCCAGCAGTAGAACAGTGGCCCCCAAGGCCCCTGAGGCTAGTTAGTGTGTGTGTGTGTGTGTGTGTGTGTGTGTGTGTGTGTGTGTTGATAGATAAGCCCATCCAAGTTGAGGCCAAATCATGCGCTTCATACCAGACCGTGTAAACGTGTGTTACAGAAAAAAAGCTACAGTCACAAGACTCACGCCTTTGTACAGACTGGTTTTAGCAGGAGAACAGTTTAAACTGACTTAACAGGTTTAATTCGAGTTAGACCAATGCAATAAAAACAGGGCTGTGATGTTGAAGGTTACGGAACCTTACATGGGAGTCAGTTGAATTTTGAGGTCAGTGGAAGCCTTTTCTCCCACACCTGTTTCCTCTCTTAAAAATGTCATCGCCAACAGTTAGTCAGTTAGTGAATAATTCTTAGTGGCAAACTTGTTGGATACAAGCTTTTGAGAGGTAGATGAATGACATAAAGTGGATTTGAGATGGTTAAGTGTGGAAGGCTAGCGACATAGCTATATCAGCCCAGGGGTTGCTTGGGAGGAAAGCTGGGCTTTTTTGGAGATGGAAAGTGCAACGTTGGCTAGCCTGATGGCTGTGTAGGAACTGTTTAGTCATGCAGACCTCATTCAGGGAGGAGCCCTTGGCCAACACTGATGTAAATAGCTCATTCTGTTGTGGAACACAGGCAAGAAGAACAGTATGTTCATCATTTAGCATCAACAGCAATTTAAATCTGCTCTAATGAAACTCTCTCTCTCTCTCTCGTTCTCATTCTTTCTCCCTGATCTGAGTAAACGTTGGTTTGGCACTGCCAAGATTTTTGGAGTAGGAGAGTAGGAGTAACCCTGCCAAAGCTGCAAAATGAAATTCCTCAAGAGAGGCATTAAGTCCCTGCTTTCATCTTTTGTACTAGATTTCATTCACAGTCATCTTCCTATTCAGCCGTCGTCGCTACTCTAGGAAAGATGGACTGAGCGTGGAGCGAAAGAGGAAAAAACATCAATTTGTCAATTCGCCAGAAGGCTCTTCACTTTTTCGAAACTGCTGCTGCTGTCATTCTACTCATGCCTCAAATCAGATTAAATGCATTTGAATAATATTTTTTGAAGTGATTGGAAAAGGGTTTAAATGGGAAAAAATGTAAATATAGAGGTTGGAAGAGCTTGTGAGAGTCAGATAAGTGCGTCTCTAAAGAATGCATTGCTTAACTCAGCAGTGTGTGAACTCACAGGGAAGTGGGGTGTGAGTGCTATCTTCTCTTTTCCATATTAAGGTTCATGTTTATTCGTATTATAAAGTGTGTCTAAGTGGTGTTTACACTGACTGTTTTCTGCAGCCACCAAACAATTCAACTGTCAGTGGATCTGTGTGAGATTCTGTGATTCTGTGTTAATCTGTATTTGGTTATGTGGGAGTATGTGGCAAATCGTACATGTGTGCATCATTGTGTGTGTGTGTGCGCGCGCGTGTGTGTCTTTGCTTCCGTGAGCTGATGTGTAGGAGTGTGTAGGAGGTTGTGTGTTTTTGTTTGCTCTTTGAGGGAGTGTGTGAGTGTGTATGTATGAGTGGGAGCTCTTAAAATGACAGAGTAAGTCTGTGTGTGTGTGTGTAAGTGTGTGTGAAAGAGAGAGAGAGTGTGAGTGTGTGGGAGGGTATTTATTTACTCGTTACGCTACCATGACTGTGTGGAGGCGGGCACAGAGAGAATGTTGAATCATGCTGCTCTAGCAGTGTGTGTTTGCGCGAGTGTGTGTGTGTATATGCATGCGTGTTCTCCCGATGTCAGCCTGTTGTTGTATCCCTACTCTGATTGTAAACTGACCCCTGCGTGTGTGTGTGTGTGCTGTTTTTTTTATTATTCACAGGGTGTGAGCGGTATGTCCGCGGATGAGACGTTGGAGGCCCCCATGTACGTGTATGAGTCGACGGTTCACTGTACCAATATCCTCCTGTGCCTGAACGACCAGCGCAAACAGGACATCCTCTGCGATGTGACCGTCCTGGTGGAGGGCAAAGAGTTTCGTGGCCACCGTGCCGTGCTGGCCGCATGCAGCGAGTACTTCCTACAGGCGCTTGTCGGCCCTGCCGAAAATGAACTGGTGGTCAGTCTACCTGAGGAGGTATGGATTAAATACATGTATACAT
This sequence comes from Chanos chanos, assembly GCF_902362185.1. Lineage (NCBI taxonomy): Eukaryota > Metazoa > Chordata > Actinopteri > Gonorynchiformes > Chanidae > Chanos > Chanos chanos. Next base: position 12,716,994 of record NC_044502.1, read on the forward strand.
ACACACATACATTTATACATTCATACATACACGTATACATACACACATGCGTACATGAATACATACTGAAATATACACCTATCTATACTTACATATATACGTACATTCATACATACATATATATACGCATACGTACATGCATACATACTTACGTGAATATACATACATATATCTGTGCATGCATACATACACATATATAAACATACATACTCACATATAGCACTAGATGCGCAGCATGTCTAAAAAATTTCACCATACACACTCACAACAATCGCTAATGTGTCAGCATGTTAAACACTCATGTATTCCTTCATGCCTTATTTTTATGAAGAAGAAATGATTCAGTATAATGTTATTTTTCCCTTTGCCTTGCTTAATGGTCATAGAAAAAAAATATATTGTAATGCTTCAGAGAACACATTTAATGCAACAAGGTCCACAAGAAACAACCCCTTTTGCTTTGTGTTACTTTTTCCTTTCCTCCTTGTTCCGCGAGTGTGTATGTGTGTGTTACCATAGCGGCGCTATGGTCGGCCTTTTCCAGATTACCGAGTCACACGCTGTCACTCGTCTCAGTTGTGTGTAAGTGTAGTGCTTGCTTTTATTGGTATGGAAGTATAATGAGAGGAGTTCATTTGATCTGTGAAGAGCGGCAGCGTCTGCCATGCTAAGAGCTAACAGGACTATAATCACCAATTAGCATGTGTCCTTCGGCACTCATCTAACGCTCCGCTCTGTGACTGACACTATCCCAGTGCCGCAACACACAGAAAAGTGCATCTCGCTTCCAGCTGCTCACACTCTCATAAACACACGCGCGCGCACACACACACACACATACATGCATGCACAAAACACACACACACACACACACACACACATACATAAACATACACATAACTGGGGCACAAAGCAGTTCACATAGATATAGTGTAGGACACTGTCGTATAGGAACTGTCTATGCTCACTGTGAAGAAATTCCTTTTAAGATGTCTCCATTTTTAGTTTTTCCTGTGCAGAACGAGATGTTACAATCTCCCCTTTCCCCACCCCCATACTCAGAGAGATGCCCAAGGGACTAGGCTCCGGATGCCAAAACCAAATACTTTTCATTCACTTTTTTCACTTCTTCTTTGCATTAATTATTCACCACCTGCTGAGCCACTCAGGTGTGAATGTGAACTCCAGGCAGAGTGACAATTCTCATGGAAAACCTGGAAAATCTGTCTGCGCTTTTCATCTCAGAAGAAAAAAAAAAAAGCGTGTTACTCCAGCTAGAAGCACGAGTGTGTGCCTCCCTTTTTTTTTTCTCTTTCATTGGTTTTTCTAATGAAGGGAGAGAGCATCTCTCAAGTCACAGCACAAATCTGTGCCATTATCTAGTGTTCAACATTAATACTGTATGATCAATGAACCGCTATAGCATTTTCTTACAAAGCATGTGTTAGATTAGAATACCTCAGTGCATTTGTGGCATTATAAACATAAAGCAGGGTTAAAATACAGAGGAATCAAGGCCTGGAGTGAAAAGTGTCTGCTGTCAGGAAATGATTAAAAGACACTACACACAAGACGCCATTTGCCAGATTCCTTCACAGTGGTAACATAATTCAATGACGGCATAACCCGTTCTTTTCTCCTTTGTAGCTTTAGGTGTACATTCTCTCTCTCTCTCTCTCTCTCTCTCTCGCTCTCCCTCTCTCGCTCTCTCTCACTCTCGCTTGCTCTCTCTCTCTCTCTCAGACTGGTAGCTAAGAGTCAGGTTTTTGGCTGGTGTGAGGAGCATCCACCGTTCTTAAATTCCACAACATCAGGGTGTGCATACCACCAGAACCCTATTGAGGTTCAGCTTTACTTAACGTCGCCCCTATGTGTCATCCAGTGCTACTGGTCAGGGGGCTTTTAATAGTTGTGTGAGAGAGAGGGAGAAAAAAAAGAAGGAAAAAAAAAATCGCAGTGCAGATGAAATGTGAAACAAAGACCACCCCTCCCTTCTTTGTCTCCCCCCCCCCCCCCCCCCCCCCCCCCCCTCACCCCCTCCATGACCCCTCCTTCCCCTCCCTCCATTCCTCCCAGTTGACCTTGTTATTCTCAAGTCGAAGGGGCTGCATCGGGTTGGTGACATCACCTATTTTATTCTCTGCTCGTTGCCACGGCAAAGGGCTAGCCTGTTAATCAGGCCTTTGTTAGAAATCAGATCATGAAAAAGAACAAAAATGTCCTGTCTTCCCCCTCCAACAAAGGATGAGGAAACTGAGCGTTTGTTGGCGCTTTTTTTGTATGGTGAGAAGAACAGTGGTGTCGAAACATTATTCTTCATCACGTAGTTCGCTGAAGGCACAAAGGCGGATGTATTGATAGGTTGTTTCGCATAATTTACCGCGTTGACGTACGGTACTGGGAGGAATGGAAACAAAAGCAGCCTGAGAGGAAGGGTTTGTGCCATGGGCAAGACTGACGTTATTTAGGTTACGACAGGACCAATGCAGATCTGATCACTTAGACCCTCTGACATATGATGAAACTCTAAGTAAGCTGTATCTGATTCAATAGGAGGACCTTTATGAAGTTCTGTTGCAGACAGACAAGACTTAGAGCAAATGGCATTAGGTATGACAGGAATTTACCAAACGCCCACAGTGGTGCTCCACTTCCAATAGAAAACGTAATTTATTTAATGGTCGTAATTAGCATCATATTTAACGTGCAGCAGATTAATTTTACGACTCAGTTGAGGCCACATTACTCATACATTTGTCTGCATAGCCATTAGTTAAATATTTCACTTTTTAATGTCTGACCTCATTTGATTTATGCGTTCAGTTCTCCCATGTGTTCATTACCTTCTTGAAACTTTGAAGTATAGGCCCTGTCCTTTAGTTGCTTATTTCTTTGCTGAGGTCTGTGTAGCTGGAGTGGAGTTTTAATGCAGCGTTTGAAAGCTCTCGGTGAGCTCTGATTGACTCCAGATGCTGTTCCTTGATGGCCAGACCTCCAGTAGCTCCTCAAATGCCCTCCCTCACCCAAGTAAAAAAAAACAAAAAAAAAAAAGACGTTAGGCTCGCTAAATCATTGCTGTGAATCAGCAAGAAGACCTCAAACCACCTCCTGCCTACAGCGTTCCAATTCCTCAGAGCATAATAACTGAGGGAGGGGACATTCCAAGGTCGTCAAGGAAGTAACCACTGCCCCTTTGGAGCCAAGGCTTCCAATGATTTCAGCGAAAACCCGAACATTGTTTTTGCTCTTGTGTTAAGTTCCGCGGCTTCCTCTATGACATCATTTTCCCTCTCTGCAGCCTTTTGTGTCTTTGTTGTCCAGCCCTAAACACTCGAGTTTGAGGCTACCTGTTCAACATTCGTGTGATATTTTGACCTTTATGATGTGCTAGATTAGTTATGATGAGTTGAGTTGACCTTTCCTCCCATGGAGCTGTAAAATATGTAAACTTTAGTTCCAGCTTTCTTTAAACACCCCTTCAATAAGCATTTCATCAACGCCCTGGTGAGTGTCTCCATAGTAAACTATGATGGAGCGGATTCGGCCTGAAGCAAATGGCTCGGTATTGAGATGATTTCCAATGCTTGGTAACTAGAGTTGAGAGCGTTGGCAAAGCAGTGACCCGCAAAAACAGAAAGGTGAGCCACCAGCAGTTTTGGTGAGTGTTAGCTGACGCCTCAGAATATCACAGATGCCGTCGCTACCATTTGGCAGCTTACTGGATCGGGACCCAGCTCTGGCCGAATATGCCTAACGATCGCGGCAGCGTGTAAGCGGCTACGGCAGCAGGCAGAGATGACACAAACACTTCAGACCAACTAGGAGACTATCACACATTTACAGCTTATTAGACAGATGGCACGAGCTTGCAGTTCTGTCGTTCGCTCCTGTCTTCTCTCAGCTGGAGCTTTGGGGAAGGGGGTGGGGGTTGGGAGGTGGAAGAGACGAGATGAAGGGAGAGAAAAAGAGAGAGGGAAGGAGTGGTGATTTGTCCTGGTGGTCCTGCTGTTAAATGTGCTGTGTATTGAACGTAAGGGGTCTTTTTTAATGGTGTGTGCCAGCAAATCCACCCATAGCATCCAGTCACCCCAGCACACTGAGAAAAGATGAACGGATCTCTCCCCTCTGCCTGAGGGTACAAGAAATTGAATAATACTGCAAAATCTTTGTCTTTTTTTTTCTCCATAGTAGAGGGGCGAATCACATAACCTGACCGTGAGAAATCCAATGGGCGAGCACAATATTTTGTGCTAATATCTGTTTAATTCTATACCAAATTCTCTGCGTAATATATGTTGCTGATACAACATCACGTATTTATCTGTTCGTTTGTGAAGGTGAAGAAACCCGAAGCAGTGGTACTGCATTCCCTTTCCAACTTCAAAAAACTGAAGTACAATGCGGAAGCAACCTGTATCCCTTTTTTTGTGTGTGTCTGTAAACAGTTCTTGTACACGGTGTTGTCCTTATGGAGGATTGAAGGCCTTCTGTCTAGTGGCTGACTCTCCTTTCTCTTAATGGTTTTCAGTGTTAAGGCAGAAAGGTCTTTCCTGTAAACACTCGGGGTTGTGACCTCCTTGCTGTCTCGTCTTGTACAATAATCTGCACTCTAGAGAGGATTAGGAAGAACAGTATCTGATTTAATCCATTACCGTAGAGAGGGTTTTACTAACTAACGACTAAGCAACATACTCATCTTTGTTACTGTGTGTGTGTGTGTGTGTGTGTGTGTGTGTGTGCACATACATACATATGTAGCAGTCTAGTGTAGAAGCATATAACTCATCCCTACCATAAAAACACGTTATCTAATTACACACAAAAGCTCACAAGTGGTCGTACACGCGCTTAAGGTCTAGAGCTTTTAGAGGTAGAATATTCTGGAATGGCTGTGTTGCGCTCTTTTTTCTCTTTTGCCTTGCTGTGAGTTTAAATCATATTCCCACAGCTGTTCATGAGGCAGCCAGTACATTGTTTGTGTCTGAAGCACAAGGTTAATGTCAGGTTAGTCAGCAAATTTGATACTATAGTCGTCCCGTCTCCAGTCGAGGTGGTGCATTTTTCATACACTGGAAAGCACTCCATTGTCATGCTTGCCTTTGCCTCATTAAGATTCATGACATGCAGGAATTTGCTGGAGTGCATTTGCATAAATTAGCTGTCTCTACTACAGAGAGGCGAAAGGCCGATGTACGACCAGAGAGTTCCATGAGAGGGAGAGAGAGAGAGAGAGAGAGTGGGAGATTGAGAGGGAGAGGGAGAGAAAATGAGAATCGGGAGGGAGGAGAGGGAAACGACGTTCCGTGACCTGTTTGTGTAGGGATTTTTTGGCAGATTTCCCAAATGTGGGGCTTGTGAATTGTCAGGATCTGTGATCTCGTGCTCATATGATTTCCTGTGCTGTAATGATATGGCTTGAGCAGACGGGGAACAGAGAAAGAGAGCAGGTCCAGCGGTAGACATTAGCATAAAGTGGCCCAGATCTGTCACTGTGATTAATTTGTCCCTTTGTCTTTATTCTATACAATAAGTGGCGCTAACTGTTGAAATGTTTCATGTGTCAAAGCCCAGTCCACTAATGACTGTGGACTGTGTTTTATTTTCTCCTCCTCTTGCCTTGCATTATCTTTTTCTTTTCTTTTCTTTATTTTATCTATCAATCTCTTTCCTTCCCTTTTTCCTTGGTGGCTCAACCCTAGTTTCTTTGTCTCCGTTCCGCCTCTCTCTCTCTCTATCTCTCTCTCTCTCTCCCTCTCTCTCGCGCGCTTGCTCACCAGTTTGCTCCTTTCATTTCGATGTCTTTGTCTCCCTCTTACTCTCTCTTGCCCCTCTGATCCCTCCCTCTATACCCTTTTTGCATCCCCCACTGACACAGCTTCTGCCTCTGTCTGCCTGCCTCTCTCTCTCTCTCTCTCTCTCTCTCTCTCTCTCCCCCTCTCTCTCTCTCTCTCTCTTTCTCTTTCCTGTGTTCATTAGTTCCCTCTGTGCTGGTATGGAGAGAGAGAGAGAGAGAGAGAGAGAGAGAGTGAGTGAGTGAGTGAAGCTGGAGTAATCACATATGGCATAGGGCACACGTAAAGATGCGCTCCTGCAGGCTGCAGCTGCTGATGCAAGCTGAAAATAGATCCAGCATGCGCTCAGCACTTTTCTCCCCCCCCCCCCCAGCCCAGGCTGTTTGTCAAGCCCATCACCCTGGCTCTCTCTCTCTCTCTCTCTCTCTCTCTCACTCTCTCTCTGTAAACCTAACCACTCTGCTTTCACCTCTAAAGATGTCTGGCTGGATCTGACCCACTCCTCCAGTGGGAGATCAGATGAATGCAGGCCATGGGGCAGACACATGCTTGGTGAACTGCACCCTGGTACACGCTGTATTATAGAGTCTGTTTCACTATATCCTCCTTTCTTTCTCTTTCCCTTCATTTCCCACCTTCTGTCTTTGTCTTACCAGAGACCACTCCCTTGGTGTCTCAGGTTTTACAGTGGCCTTCTTTTTTCTTTCTCTTTCCCTCTTCACTGTTTGTCCTTTCTTGTATTCTTTCTTTTTTTTTCTGTCTCTCCATCTCCATCTCCTTCTCCTTCTTGCTCTCACTTATGGATGTGCATCCACGTACATTCAGAGCCTCTCCCATCCCCCCATTCGGTACGCACACACACACACACACACACACACACTCACGCTCACACCATCCCCCCACAGAGATTACGAGTCAGCAGCTTCCTCTCTCAACAGTGACCGATTAGAGCTGTTGTGTGTATTGTCTGTGGCTTGAGCATGGCCCAGAGAAAGAGAGAGCAAGTGGCTGTGAGGAGCAAGACAGAGGGAATGATAGACGGAGGCTGAGACTGAAGCCTCCTAGAGGAACTCTGGGATGCATATGACCCCGTATAACCTTGTCATTGGTATTTGTCTACAGAGGTTCATGGGTATTCTGTCAGACTCAAAATTCACAGATAAGGCTTAGCCAGCTACACCTTTCCACAACATTAAGGTATTTTAGTGGTTATTTGACCTAGATTTTCAAATTTCCTTAATAATGCACACATAGGCACCAATGAAGTTTCTTTCCATGGTGTAGATAGCAGATAGACCATATCAGTATTATCAGCAGGGTTGAAAAGCAATGAACAAAGAACGTACTTGTACACCTTACGCTGCAGAATTCAGCAACGTTATATGAGTTTTATATGATTTTCAGAGGAAACACTTGAGTATAAGTGTGTGTTCATCCTAAGAAAGAAAAGATGAATTGTTGTTTTTCATTTTTGCAGTTGCTTTTTTATTTCAATCATCTGGTAGTTGAAGACAGTCTGCAGATGTTGTGGTGTAATGTCTGAAATTGTGGCTTGGGGTTTGTGTTGCATACAATGTGCAATGTCCTTCTGGTTTCATGCTTTTCTCCTTTCTATAATCAACAGTATATGGAATTATTGTTCTTAGAATGACTCAAGTGACCTCAAGGTTGTTGATGCTCTGGTTGTGTTTGGTTCTTAACTGTACACACAGCCTGGCTGTTTTTCCAAATGGAAAAATCCACAGAGCAAATTCTGTGGTTTCAGAGCCTGATTTCAGAGGGAGGAATTTAGGTTTACTAGCAGGGTGCCTGGCACTGACTCTGGTAGAAGCTTCTGGGTCTTGTGTTTTGGAAACATGGTGAATATCATTATACCCAGGGAGATTCGCTTTGTGTTGTGTTTTTTTTGCCCCAACAATAGATGCAAACATTCATTAAACGGGGCTTTTCTCCCTGCTCATTAAAAACACATTGTTCTTCTCGTTCTCGATGTCTGTGAGCACCAGCTAAGTCGTGCTGTTGAGGACTTTACATCATTCCGGCTGTGAGTGGAGGCTTTGTAGACTGAACAATGGTAGCCGGGATCAAAGTTAAACCATTGTAATGCGTCAGCGAGCACACCTAACGCTGTGTGTGGCTTCAGCGACGGTTCTGCCTTAGCCGCGCCGATTGAGAAGTCTCAGAACTGTTCGCTTGGTATTGCTCGCTATGCAGAGTTGAGTTTGTGTTTTACTATTCTCAAGCAGTGTTTTGCACCCTTGAGTGCAAATTCCAGACACTGGTGTGAAACTGCAAGGTTGGTGGTTGCTCTCAGTAGTAAGACATGCTGAGGGGAGAACCTAGCTCCTGCCGGCTCAGGAGTTTACCTAATTATCCATTATTACATCCAAATGGGGGGGGGGCTTTCCTCTCCCTCATCTCACACCGCAGGGCTGCGTGGAGGTTAAGTCTTGTACTTAGCAACAGTTAGGCTTTGCATACACCTCACCTAGCGATCCCCAGAAAGGCAAGAGATCCATGCTGAGAGTGAGAGAGTACAGCAGACGGGCACAGATGGCCCCGTGACTGTAACTGAGACACGCATCATCAAGACATGACAGGGGCTGCAAGCCCAACTGAGGGGGCATTCTAGGGCGGTCCGGTTGGAATGTCACAGAAGTTATTGTTACTAGAGTGACTCTGCTGTTCTACACCCCTACCCTCTTTATTTCTCTCTGTATAGAACATTCAATGCTGACCCAATAAGAGATTAGCGGGTACTTTGCAGTGTTTGTTTATGGTCACTGGAGCTGTCGGTTTGTCTCAGCACACTCCATATGCTGGGAACAAAGCGTGTGCTGATTCTAATGCTGGCAATTTCCCTGTTTCTCTTTTTTTCTGTCGGCAGGTCACTGCCCGGGGATTCGCCCCATTGTTGCAGTTTGCCTACACGGCTAAGCTGCTGCTCAGCAGAGAAAACATCCAGGAGGTCATCCGCTGCGCCGAATTCCTGCGCATGCACAACCTGGAGGACTCCTGCTTCCGTTTCCTGCAGGCACAGCTACGCAGCGAGGAGGATGGCCTGTTGCTTTGTCGCAAGATGGCCACGGAGGGAAACCACTCTGAGGACGAGAGCATGCAGTCGGAAACAGCCAGAGTCACCTCCCCCCGAGCCAGGCGACGCTCCGACACTCTTGGCTCCCTTCGGAGACCGGACGAGGATCGGCTAGCGGTGTCCGTCCCAAACGATTTTGAGGACGGGCGTCTGGACTTCGAGCGCCACGGCGCCTCAGACCTCCCACGTTGCCCAAAGTACAGGAAGTACCAGTGGGCCTGCAACAAGCACAATAATGACACCTCCTCATACAGCAGTACCTCAGGGTTTCCAAGCACATTCAAGGAGACTGATAGGCCAATGGTGACCCAGATCAAGCAGGAACCACGTGGAGATGATGAGACTGTCTCGCTGTGTTTGTCTGGAGATGAGCAGGATGGCAGGAGCAAGGACAGAGTCACAGAAATGGAACTGGACGGACGCGAACACAGTCCCATGGCGGTCGATGGGGCGCGACCTAAGAGCAGCAAGTCACCGACCTGTTTGCGCGTGCTCTTCAAGAAGGGCATGGACCTGCCCAACACTTCACAGCAGCTACTCACCAACAGACTTGTTTGTGGCCAAGAAAAAGCAACCACTCAGGGAGACCACAAAAAAGACTACAGGCCTCTGACCGGTGAGCACGGCCTGCCTGTCGCCTTCCCAAAAGATGGGGACGGTTTCCAGGAGGGGCTCTCTTTGAAGTCTCCGTCCTGTGACGGGGTCTGCAAGCAGGAGGCGGAACTGGACCGCCGTAGTGTCATCTTTTCCTCAGGGGCCTGCGATCGTCTGGGAACACCGGCGCATTCCTACCCGGGCGGAAATTCACTGGAAAAGGACTTATCGGAGCACACACCAAAGGGCCTGTGGGCTGGAGCCAGCCAATCACTGCCCAGCTCCCAGACCTACTCACCCAGCGCTGCCTCGGCTGCCGAACCGCCACTCCTGTGCCGCTCACGGCCCAACACCAGCTGCCCAGTGCCAATCAAGGTTTGCCCGCGTTCGCCACCCTCTGAAACCCGTACCCGCACCTCCAGTTCCTGCTCGTCCTACTCCTACGCAGAGGATGGTAGCGGGGGTTCCCCCTGCAGCCTACCGCAGTTTGAATTCTCCTCCTCGCCGTGTTCCAATGTCACACGTTGCCTCACGGCCGATCCGCAGGAACCCAGTGGAGGGACCGACGCCCTCTTCAGCCAGGTCCGACCCAAGATCAAGTGTGAGCAGTCATACGGAACCAACTCGAGTGACGAGTCAGGATCCTTCTCAGAAGGAGACAGCGAGTCGTGCCATGTGCAGGATAAAGGGGTAAGTCCTTTAAAACCTGTTTCACATCTTTTACATCTAGCGTTTTGTAGCGTTTCAGCTGCAGAGACAGGTCTGACTGGGTATCTTAACTCCTTCATTACAAGGCATGATGTAAATGAATGGGAAAAACAAGGCCACAGATGACAAGCAATTTGTAGTAAAGGCAGCGTGGGTTTTACTGTGCTGTTATAAATCTGGGGAGATATTTCTTTAATGCCAACAGCCTGACAAATCATTAGGCAAAGTGAGCAGACTGTTACTCACTATGCTCACAGGCTGCATGACTAATATAGGGGGCGTTGGCTCGTAGAGAGCTGTGATTGGTTAGTTGTGGGGACGTATAGCACTGGGCTTCTTAGACTCATCCTTACATCCAGGGGAGGTCAGGGAAGAGAGAGAGGGAGAGAGGGGAAAAAAGAACCGGAATATTCTTAACCCACTTTGAACACTTAGGTATGGCACAGAGCCAATGTCTAATGTAATCCTACAGATATGCATATTCAGTCTCTATATACAGACAGAGAGGAACTCTACTACTGGACAGATATTCATAGGTTATGTCACAAGGTCATCCCTGTGATTACAGAAGATGTGTGTGTGTGTGTTTGTTGGGTCACGTTAGGATAGATTGAATTCTTACATAACTTCTCTCAGGTAATGTTCGCTGCAGCATATGGTTACATCATATGCCATCATAACAGACACGTATCTTATTAGTTTTGATGTGAATGGACGGAGGGAGCTCCATTTGACATGTGTAGACAGAGGCTGCTGACACTAATGGATGAGCGGCCAATCCTCTAATTATCCTCTAATTACCTTCTAATCCACCTGGCCAGACATCCCCTAATGCAACAACTTGTTTACTTTGAGGGGATCAGTGAAAAGCTACAGACTGCAACACATCTTATAGACAATTTGGACAAACAGAAACCGAGAGAAACAAGCCAATCGTATATAAGATCAGAGAATGTGAGAGAGAGAATATGACTTGTAAGGCTTATGTCTGACGGTCATGGAAATGTCTCAATGTAAGTGAAATGTTGAACATATTTGGGTTTTGATTTTAGTCAGCAGTCTCTGGAAATATGCAGGGTATTGTGAGGAACGGAAGAATGAAAAGACTCGCCTCTTGGTTTCTGAGAGATGGGTGAAACCTTGAGTTAAGAGCAGAAGCTGAAGGCAGGAAACTGGTGCGTTGTCATGACGACGGGCTTCTTCAAGCCGGTCCCTCCCGTTTTATGTAGTGTGCGAGCCTACGTCAGGACTGAGGCTCCAAAGGGGGAGAAACTCTTCAGCTTCTCTGTACAAACAAAGCAGCTAGATAAACACACATAGCGTTAATGTGTAATTATTACCTCTCAAGCATCTGCCACACATCCATGCGCACGCATGCACACACACACCCGCACGCACGCGCATTCACACTCACAAACACACACACGCACGCACACGCTCACAGCTGTTGATTTATAGAGTTTTTCATTGGCTTCTGAATGCCTAGTTGTAATTTATCATGGGATTGATTTATTGGGTCTAGTGGCAACATAAAAAAAAAAAAAAACACCTACTTTAGGAATCATTCATTTTCTTCTCGTTGTGTTATTCTTATAAGGAAAAAACTTATTCTCCCTGTAAATCCTAACAAAACAAATCTCTCCTGACCGCAGAGAAACATGCTCAATCCCTCCTGCAGTCCTTCTCTGTCTCACTCTCTCGTTGTCTCTCCGTTTCCCTGTCTCTCTCTGTCTCTCTCAGGTGTTACTCCAGACAAGTGGGGGAATGAGTTATGAGTGCATTGCGAGTGCATTACTAATTCATTAGGAACAAGCCTGTCTTTTTTCTCATAAAACTTTTGCTTCATTTCCAGCTGTCACCAACACTCATTTTTCAGATTAAACCCGTCACAAAAGAGATAAAGATGTATTTACATAATCAGCACACCTACGAGCCAAATGGTCCCATTTTTTGGTAAACATAAACCTATTCTCTACATAGCTAGAATGCTACCTCTTTCCTCTGTTATACACCCCTCAAACTGAATCCCTCAAATACATACATAGACACCCCTGAGTGAGATGCCTGTGCAGACGGTGGGTCCGGGCAGAAAGGTTAACAGTGCCTCTATGTGTTTGCTTAGTACACGGCAATCCCTCTGTGAGAGAGCTGAACCATTTAAAAATAGTTACAGCTGTGTCCAGGCACTGGAAACAATGAATTCAGCTGAGGAAGGAAGTTGTTTAACTGTAGCCTAATCTCAGCAAGGGCTGGACATAGTCATTCAAGGTACCTCGAGTCATATGAGGACTCTCTGAGTTGTTCCCTGCCCCAGGTTTTGACAGGGACTGTATGAATCACACAAAGTATCGGTTACACCACATTAACAACACCTAGTTTTAAGGGTGACACCCAAATCTAGAGTGTAATCTGTGCTGTATGATATCGTTATAACATGTGTGACATGTCGAGAGTGCCTCCAAGTCAAGAATTTAGCAAACACAAAAACAATCACACTTCTAGAATCCGGTCAGGACCCACCATTGCTGTAGGCAGGAGGTGAAAGAGGTTCGTAGAGGTGAAAAATGAGATTGATGGTGATATTTCCCTTGTAACGCTGCTGAAAGACGATTTGACCTTTTCATCACTCCTTCCAGTATCACAAATGGAGATCTCTGTAGACCTTTTTTTTTTGTTTCCACTGTCTCTTTGACTGTCTGTGAAAGGCAATCCCCAGTCACTAGTTAAAGTATTAATCACAGCTTCATTGAGAGAATCGTTAAGATCTTTTTTCTTTTTTTTTTTGTCTCGCGTCTCGTGAAATGTTAACCTCTCGGTGAACATTTTCATTGGCAGGAAACGAAGAGAACGAGCCAATAATACTTCGGTTGTCCTAGTTGTATGTGAAAAAAAAGCTGTCTGTGGCTCTCTCAATATGAAAATCTTGTGGTCTGATTCTTATTTGTCAAGCGCCGTATTGGTAAACTTTAAAAACCGCACATCGCTCGGGTTTGGAGAACGTAATGTGTGCCAAGCGTGTTAAAGGCATGTATGTATTTTTTATTTGGTTTCAAAGGGTGAGAGTTGTTGTGAAAGACTGATTGTATGATACTAATGTCTGTGTGTTTCTGCTGTTCATTACACCTATGCTGCCCATAAAATGCACTATATTGTACGTAGTGACGTGGTCCTTCAGGTTTTCCAGTCTCCCACAGTGTTGCTCCGTCTGAAGGAGGAAGTCAGCACACTTCAGTACATCCAAAAGTGCCGAGAATAAGGAAACACTGACACGTTTATTGACATAAGAAATAATTCCACAAATATCAGCAGAAAATTTGGAGGCAAAACAGAAAGTAATGTTAAAAAAAAAAAAGAAAAAAAAAAAAAACGTAGCAAAATTGACTGAGGATTAAACAACGAAAACTCAAACAAATTGGTACGCTCACTGTTTTTCAAGCAAGTCGTTTCCTTGTCCTCCGCCATCCAGGACATTATAAATATGACACAATTCCCTAGCCCCAGGTTTAAAGTGAAGCTGGTTTTCAGGTATAATAGCAGCATTGCATTTTACAGCATGTTGTTTATTGTTGTTTATTGAATTGCGTGTCATATTCCCCTATATGATATATATAATGCATAGTCAACAGGCAGGTCCTCAAATGTAAAAAAATTGTTTTGGCTATCTCTGAATATGCTTTCAACACAGATGGAGGGTGTGAGTACTTTAGAAAGAAGGGTGTGTGTTCTTCTGAAACTGAGGGTCTGCTAACCAAAAACAAAAGCGCGGAGCCTCGTATGGTTAAGAATCATCACTCTTCAGCTTTGACGTCAAGATGACGCTCAGGGTCGATCAGTTTAAGCCGGACTACATAGCCCCTGAGAGGGAGAAGTAGAAGTTGATGAAGATATATCAGAATCCTACAGACATAGTGAAAGTGTGTGTTGAGGAATGACTGAGAAAAGGCCATTTTTCTTCTGCAGGGACGTTGTGTATGTTGCGCAGGGCTACTCCAGCCTACCTGATTTAGCCAATCAAATCTCTGATGAACACAGTGATAGAGTGATGTGTCGTGGACAAGAGCTGTTACATGGCGGTCTCTCAGAAGGAGTATTTCCTAACCCAGGGGTAGGGACAGGTTGATCTGATATCCCTGAAAAGATTCGTCCTACCAAATACCTATTCAGAGCATGGATAGTGTCACATTCAACACATGCATCTAATATTACTACTACAGCATTGCACACACACACACACGGAAACACACACGAACACACCCACACCACACACGACTCGTACCCACACCACACCCACACGCCCCCACACCCACACCCACATATACAAACACACACTCACACGCACACCCACACACACACCCACACCACACACACACACACACACACAAACACACACACACACACACACACACACACACACACACACACACACATGACAGAAGCCTAAAATAACTGCCTCAACAGCTACTACTTCTACTACTACTACTAGTACTACGACTACAACACACATCAATACGCCCCCATGTACGCACACAGGCCCAAAATAACTGCTTCAGCAACCATTACGTCTATTACAACTACTAGCAGAACTACTACACAAATACACACGCGCACACACGCACCGGCAGAGCAGGAGCCCCCTGCAGCGAATAAAGACAGGTCCATCCGTCCATTAGAGCTTGTCTAAAGCCTCCACACACACACACACACGGGTGTGCAGATATAGCTCACCCCATTACTCAAACCCTGTGGCGTTTTAACTCAACCCCCATGGAGTGCCCCAGTTATAATGGCAGGCTTGGACCAAAGAGAGAGAGAAAGAAAGAAAGAAAGAAAGAAAAAGAGAGAGAGACAGACAGAGAGAGAGAGGGGGGGGAGAGAGAGAGAGAAAAAAGAATAACTAATGGAGGCTCTTGATAGCGTTATCTAATCTGTGTGCTTCCACGACTCATTAGTGCAATGTGTGGATGCGATCTGATTTGTTGGCAGGGTCAGGAATAACTGAGATGGTATCAGGGAGAGAGGTAATGGTTGATGATTAGGTCATCCTGAAGAGACATGGTTGTTAATGCAGCTGTCGTGCAACACCGCCATGGCAACAGTCATGAAAGCAACCGCTATTTCAACTATTAAATCTCGCCATAAGCTTTGACAGAGGAAGGTCTCACATATGAGATATCAGATATTTATCAGACAGTCATTTTTTTTTTCCAAGATATTGTCTAGTTATTGTGGAAACCCAGTGTGATATTGTCTAGTAACTTGCAGCTGTGTTCACTGGTTTGTCCTTGAAAAGATGTCACCTTCGTAGAGTCACAGGTGTATTCAGACAGGTAGGCTACCTGTGACCTTACCGACCTCTCCTGTCCTCTGTCACCTTCCCATAATTCCCCCTTCCCCGACGTCCCAGCGCAGGACCCGTTGCCCTTGCCTTGGCTCAGTGGGTGGGGAGTGAGAGACACCACACTGTTCCCAGTAACAGATGAGTCCTACTTTTCGCTCTGGTCCCATTTGCAGAATAATGACCCATAGAAAGAGAGGGAGAGAGAGAGAGAGAGAGAGAGAGAGAGGGAGAGAGAGAATTCGGAGCAGGGTCTGAATTTATGACTGCCGTCGGAGCTCACTCTGTCATCCCAGCCTTGTTACTGGACTGGTTCTCCTGGTGGAGCAGCTAAATATAGACACCCCACTCATACAGAAGATCGAGAAAAAGGGAGAAATAGAGACAGAGAGAGAGAGAGAGAGAGAGAGAAAGAGAAAGACAGAGGGAGAAGGTCACTGAGGAGATGTAGCTGTCTCCTCTTGCTTTTCTCCTGACAGTGACTATGAGTGAAAGCTCGATCTTTCTGAAAGAGCAGTTGTTCTATGGTCCTTTACAGCTACATACACACACACACACACACACACACAGACACACTCTCTCTCTCTCTCTCTCTCTCTCTCTCTCTTTCTCTCTCTTTCTCTCTCTCTCTCTCACACACTTTCTCCCCCCTGGCTTTGTCTCATGTGCAAGACATCATTAAAAATGACATTGATATTATGTGTGAACAACAGAGTACAAACAAAGAGGAAAATTTCTCTAATTTACAAAAACCATTTTAGAGACACTGCTCAGTGCCACACTTAAAAAAAAAAAGAAAAAAAGGTGCAAACCCCAAAACATCAGTGTTGTCAAAGCTGCCAATAGAAAAAAAAAAGGGAGAAGAAAAATAAGATTAGCCTAAAAAAAAACCCACTCTCCCTTTCACTGCTTTCATTAACATTTCAGGGATTTTTTTTTTTTTTTAATTTTTTTTGTAAAGTTATGTTGATGAGTCCAATGTTTGGTTTGCCTCTTTGAAAGTTGTGGAGCCCTGCGGTGAGTGGGCAGCGCTTGGCAGTCAAAACGCTGTCCATTACTTATTTATGTCTTTGCATGCTGTTAAAGAGAGTAGCCAGAGTCCAGCTGTGAGCCTTGGCCCTTCCAACGTCCCACCGCACGACCGGCGTGAGCCTAAGCTGGAAAAGGCTCTTCTGCAGACAAGCCTCTTCCACTGTTTTTTTTTCAGTCCAGGTTTTTCTCGGAAGAAGGTCTGAGGTGTCTCTGCGCTACCTGTGTCTGTGTGTGAGGGAGGGTTAGGTCAGTAACCCTCAGAAGAGCAAACTGGTGTTGTTTGGGTGACCTGTAGGATGTGGAATGAATGGGTCTGAGCCTGTCAACTCCTGTCGTGGCAGTTAACTGTAGGTTCTTCGGGGCATGTGTTGTGGGGAGAGCAAAAAAAGAGAGAGAGCTAGAGAGAGCGAGAGAGAGAGAGAGAGAGATCCTTCTCCATCTTGTTTGACTTTGTTCTTCTCTTACTCGAGAGGCAGCAGCTTCTCGCATCCTTTCTTCAGCTTTCTGTCTCTTTTCTCTCTCTCTCTCTCTCTCTCTCTCTCTCTCTCTCTCTGCCTCCCCCTCTGTTTTTTCCCCTCTCTGCTATGCGGGGCTCACTCTCCCTCCAGCTACAGCTCCCTGGTGCATGCTGATATTGGAGGAGTACCTAACTATGATGTGCTTATCGGTGTGATTGCCAACACCGGAGGGAATGGAAAACAGGCTAGTGAGAGAGAGAGCAAGAGAGAGAGAGGGGCAGGCTTTGGCTTTTTAGATGTTTTCATCAAATGAACCAGTCAAACCCTCGTTGGGTCAGCTGTTTGGTTTACTGATGTGTATGTTTGCGTAGTTTGTAGATCGATGAGTGCTTGTGTGTGTGTGTGCGTGAGCACGTGCGTTTGTGCATTTGTCTTACACTGGTCCAAAATGTGCTTTGGCTGGCCCCGTAGCTTATGAATATTAACCATATAAATTAACACGCACTTAGTCCCCTGAAATCAGCTGCAGGGAACATAACAGGGAGCGAGTAACCGGCTGTTTTACTACAATCTGTCACTGACTGTTTGTACCTGTAAATGGTAACAGATGGGGAGATACTCTCTTTATCTTATCACCTTTCCCTCTATCCCTCATTAAACTAAGGTTAGGGGCTAAATATGGGAGATTTTCTTTTGTTAAAGCAGCTCAACTGCTTCGTGTAAGGGACAGGTGTGATTAAAATAGTACATTATCGCCATCTAGTGGTAGTTTCATAATCTGCAGGTTTTGTCTTTATACAAGCAGAGTAGCTGAGTTACACAAGCACAAATGACATAGATAAGCTTAGTACTCATGTGAAGAGATACTGTAATTTTTTTTTTTATTAATGTTTCTGTTTATAGGTGAAGCTTCCTTTTCCTGTTGATCAAATCACAAATCTTCCACGGAATGACTTCCAGATGATGGTAAAAATGCACAAACTGACCTCAGAACAGCTGGAATTCATCCACGATGTCCGTCGCCGCAGCAAAAACCGAATCGCTGCCCAACGCTGCCGTAAAAGAAAACTGGACTGTATCCTGAACCTGGAGTGTGAAATCCGCAAACTGGTGCGCTACTCAGACACACACACACACTCTCACACACACACACACACTCTCACACACACAAACACACACACACACACACACACAGATTTTAGGCCCCTCTCATCTCTGTGTATGTTCACATCTACACTTTATTCTTTACCATATTAAATGTTGTTCAACATTCACTGTAATGAGTTGATTCATATTGCCGATCTCTCCAATGAATTTTTACAGTATTTTAACCACAGCCATCTCTTTTCACTGACATATTGAATTTGAGCTTTCACAAAACCACCGATGTATCATTCAGTTCTGATTTAGTTAGTGAGGAGAATATATTGAAATCTAATTCATCTCCTTGATTTGTAATATTTCCCTGTTAATGTACTGAGTTTGAATTATTTTGCTGAACTAACTGAGATGAAAAGAATTTAATATCAGCAATATAAATCCCACTTAATAAAGCCATGAGAAAGAGAGAGAGAGAGAGAGAGAGAGAGAGAGAGTATCACTAAAGCGTCCGTCTGAAGAATACAGTCAGCCTACCAAGTTTCCATGGCAGCACTGCAACCTGTCAATCACCATGCCCCCACACTGTTTCCGTGGTGTAGGCGGAGCGGGTAGCCTTTTGATGTGTTGC
The DNA here is from genome assembly GCF_902362185.1 of Chanos chanos. Lineage (NCBI taxonomy): Eukaryota > Metazoa > Chordata > Actinopteri > Gonorynchiformes > Chanidae > Chanos > Chanos chanos. The sequence goes on from NC_044502.1 coordinate 12,735,736, forward strand.
GTCATGCGTGTTGGGGAGAACACACAGAGCTGATAGACACTCTCTTTGATGTCAGTCAGCATAGCTGATATGATCTTATGAAGGTCTCCATGGAGACCATAGCGAAGTTCCACGACCGCAGTGCAACCCCCTCACCACCTCATAAAGAAGATACATGACGCTCCAAATTTTCATAATCTATATCCAACACAGGCTGCCCTATGCCCAGTAAACAACACAGTGTTAGTAAACACAAGTGATCATCTTAAAGACAGGAGTGTGAGTGAGTGAGTGAAGGACTGGGTTTGTTTTGAATGAACAAAGCCGAACTGCTTGTGTCTGATAACTGGATCACATGCATTAAAATGTGTCATGTGTTATAGGAGCAGTGCTATAGGATGACCTACATAGCAGGTTTAGTGTTGCTCTGGTACTGATTTCCTGCTCCCTATATACATGTTAACCCTTTATGTGTGAATTTCATCAGACACGTACGAAAAAGTAGATCCTTGCATATGGGCAGACAAAAAATCATATCAGACTATACCTGTGTTCCAGATTAAATATAGAAATTACAGCTGCCTGAAGATTATGGTGTAGTAAAACATGTGTTCTATATAGCCCTAATGTGTGTGTGTGTGTGCTCATGTGTGTGTGTACATGTGTGTATATGCGTGTCTGTGTGTGTATGTGTGTGTGTGTGTGTGTGTGTGTGTGTTTATATAGGTATCTGAAAAGGAGAAGCTCTTGACTGAGAGAAACCAGCTAAAGGCCTGTATGGGGGAACTCTGGGAGAATTTCTCCTGCCTGTCTCAAGAGGTGTGTCGGGATGTTCAGTTAAGTCCAGAGCAGGTCCAGTCTCTACACCACTACTCCCCAGTACTGCGTCCTGCCAACCCCACTGCCAGCAACACCACCCCCCCTGCCCCCACCAGCATCGACCTCACCTCTCGCTCCGGGTCTGCCACTCCTGAACCGGGCTTCCTCAAATCCCCGGGGCCCTCGGACAGGCCGCCGGGCTCGGCGCCGTGGAACACCGGAAACGGAGCGGAGGCCGGCGGGAACGACGAAGGGGAGGGACAGGAGTCCAGCTCCGCCTATCTGGAGGCGGGGCTCTCCCCGGAACAGTGCAACCAGACGGTGACAATGGATTTCTGCCAGGAAATGACAGATAAATGCACGACGGACGAACAGCCGAGAAAAGACAACAGTACTTAGTGACGATGGTTGTCCACTTCTTTTTTTTCTTTTTTTTTTTTTTTTTTGTCCTTCGGTTTTCTTTTGCTTTGTTTTGTTTTTATTATTTAATTGAGTCTTGTCTTTTGTCACAGACTCTCTCTCTCTCTCTCTCTCTCTCTCTTTCTCTTTCCCTCTCTCTCTTTCCCCTTCTCTCTCTCTCTCTCTCTCTCTCTTGCTCTCGCTCTTGAGGGTAGTTGAATTGGTCAGCCTCTGCCAGTGTACTATGAAACAGTTTTGTTTTGTTTTGGTTTGTTTGTTTGTTTGTTTTTTATTTATGTCTTTTATCGTCTTTTGTAAAGGTTGACACTACAGTTGTCTTAACAGTAGCAATACTGTTCTCCAGGTTCTCTTGTCTAACCACGACAGAGTGGTTGCAAATTCTCACGATGGTGCTACACCTTCCCCTCCCCTACCTACAGCGACAACCTCCACAGTGGTTACACTGCTTTTTGTATTACAGTCCATTCACAACGGGAAGGGCATCCACTCTGCCCCAGAATCAAAACCTCTATGGACCTAGCAGCAGCTTCTTCCTTCTCTCTTTCTGCCTCTCTCTCTCTCCCTCCCTCTTTCTCCTCTCCTGTTTTTTCCTTCTGTCTCTCCCCGACCTCTCTCTCTCTCTCTCTCTCTCTCTCTCTCTCCCTCCCTCTCTCTTTTCTTTACTCTTTACCCACCTCAACCTTTTCCACCCTCTACCTCTATCGCACTCTGTTTCACTCACTCACTCACTCACTCACTCACTCACTCTCTTTTTTCGTGGCCCTAGTCACATCAATTCAAAACTCAGGAAATATTCTGAATGTTCAATATTATTCATGAAAAAAAAAAAAATAAGGATACAGATTCTGTACATGAAAGATTTCTTTTTTTTTTTTACAGCAGTTAGACTGTAAATGTTCATATGCAAAATGTCTTCTGCATACTGCATTTGTAGTGTCTCTGTGCTGCAAAACTTAATTTGTACAGACGGTTGTATCTAAAAACATTCCTCCTTTGCCTTCTACAGCACTGAAATGAACGACAGAAAGTAAGAAAGACAAAAAAAGAAAAGAAAAAAGAAAAAAAAATGTTGACAAGTAGTTTTAAGTGCTATGTCCCTTCACATCAGCAATACCATTGTATTTGGATGTTATTTAATGGTAATGCAAAAGTGCTTGACAGGCAGAAAGTGTATTGTATATAGTATGGAGCATGGTAACTGTCACGGTTATTATTGTACAGGTAGAGGTGTGTAGACGTTGCTTTCTTTTCTTTTTTTTCTTTTTTTTTTTTCCTCTGGGGTCACACGAAGCACCTTTTTGAGAAGGGAAGATATTTGTTTTGCTGTTTCCTGTCTGAACTAAATTCCCCATATAAAGTGGGTGTTCTTAAACTCAGGAAACCAGCTTGTCACAGACACACCAGACACACGCACACAAACATGTACCCCACACACGCACACACACACACAGAAACAAACAGACACATGCACACGCACACACACGCACATACACACTCCCTAACACAGAAACATAATGTTTCGAGGCCCTTTTGCATGTAATTAGGATGTTTATGGTTGAGACAGTGTGAAGTTTGCAATGAGCTTATTGCTCAAGTCGTTGACACCTCTTTAAATGTGAAAAGAGTCCCAGCTAATTGTGTTTTATGAGATAAACTTTTTTTCTTATCGGTATTTAAAAATGCTCCGTGTGTGGGGAGGTTCTCACTCGCACACCCTTTTTTTGTTTTGTTTTGTTTTGTTTTTTTAAGAACTGTTTCAGTGTTACGTTTCCATGTTGTCGAGAATCAATTTGTAATATCTTTTTTAAAACCGAGGGGCAGGCGGTGAACTGACGTCTGTGGTTTTCACAAACAGGAAAAGAATTTTTTTGAGCTCCCTAAAAAGGATATATCTACCACGCAGCCCTGTTTTCAAGTCTGGCACTTTCTTTCTCTCTCTCTCTCTCTCTCTCTCTCTCTCTCTCTCAACGCTGTGCACTCATAACCATTTAGCACTTCTTAAATGGTACAGTTCATTTTCAGTCCGCGAGATCCTGAAACCTCGGCACTTAAACGTTTCGCCCCCCCCAAAAAGTCTATACCTTAAGCACTTACCCCACCCCCACGCTTAAAAGTGTGTGACTCCACATAGATTATCAAGTATGTTTTTCAAGATACGCTATTGACTCCTAAAGAACATATTCTTATTCAGGAAGACGATGTTTTTATCAACCAAAATCGAAACAAAAAAAAAAAACCCAGAAGTAAAAGAATTTTGACATTGCAATATTAGGGAGTACTCAGTATCATATATTTATTCTCTAAGAGTCTAATAAGCTAATTCAGAGCTTTGATGAATATCCATTTGAACTCTAGTCAGAAATGGATGGAGTGTAACAATCTTTTAAAAAAAATAATAGTAATAATATTTTGCCCCAGTTGTATATTTGTTGAAGACATATATCCTTTGAGGGATTGCATGCTGCCTGTATATTTTATATAGTTTGTCTAGATCATGTTTACCTCTAGGTGTAGCCCTCAGCTAAATGATGTCGTTCTGTCAAATTCTGTCTTCTTTTGATGATTTAAGGCCATTTTCAGATTCCAGTGTTTAATATCATAACTGGTGGTTAAAGATATCGACTGAAAAATTACAAGCTCATTTATTCAGGGAAATATGCTTTATTGAAGAGGTTAATGATGCTTGCAGTGGAGCTGGTGTTTATTGCTGAATAGCATAGTACAGATTTCACTGAGGTAGTGTTCTTGCCCCCCTCTTTAACCTAGCTTTGATTGAGACCTTCAAATGAGATTTTCTCTACAGATAAAATCCTGTTTGAACTTGTAGCCACAAAGCTACTCTAGCTTTTCAGTGTGTGTGGGTGCGTCAGTATATGTTTGTGTGTGTGCGTGTGCGTGTGTGTGTGTGTGTGTTTGTGAATGTCACTCTCAGCCTGTTTTGAAGTCTTCTAGAGGTCCTGGACCATATCCCTTCCTTAACTGCAAACAGTCTCTCACACACACGTACAAAAACACACACACACACACACACACACAGATACACACACATATATTCAGAATTTTGTTAGACAGTGTTTTAGAGAACTAGAATCTAGAGGTGTTGTGATCGCTAGTTGTATTGTTGTTTTCAGTGTGATTCTTTTTGCCCTTCTTCCTTCTCTTGATGTTTCTTTTACTGTCACTGAAGCAAAACAGTATTTGCCATTTCAAAACTATAATCAGGTACAAAACAGGAACTAAAGATTGATGGGTCCAAGTGGACATTTGTACACACATATGCAAATCATCCCTATAAATAATGTTTTTTTTTCATACTAGTTGTATAAATGAATAAGTAAATGTGGAAAGCATGGAATTCCACCAGACAAGCACACTGTCGTACACTTTGCTATGTCTACCTGAACTTTAATACATTTCTAAAAGTCTGTCCTGCATCAAAGCTATAATAACAGATATCCAAACGGTATCTGTCTTTAAATCTCCTTAAAAATTGCTTTTATAACTGTTGTTGTTATTGTTCTTTGGATAGCAATGAGTGCGTAGCATACTTCTGGATTGTATGTGATAATTAAGGCTAATTCCTCTCTATGGTTTTGCTAGGCCTTAAGAGCCGCCATCGGATTGGTTAGACAGTGATTTTGGGATGCAGACATTGGCTGATACTGGAGAGGGGAGGGCTGAAAGCACTCCTGACTGTGACCTGGTCTGTTGATGATACAGTGCTGACCTCTGCGCTTTGCCTCTGTTTTTAGGCCCCAATTCCATTTCAGAGAAAAATGAAAGTTCTCCTACTTTTCCCTTCTCTACTTCTACTTGATAAATCCTTATCGGAGGGACGCTCAAATGTAACAAACAACAAGGTTTAACTGACCTTTTTATTCAAATGTCACAGGATCTACCCATCAATACTGTATGCCGACAGAACGATAGGTCAAACATAATGAATAATGTACATCTGTTGAATATACAATTGGGCAACTTGGTTAAAAATGGTGAAAGAAAACCGTATTTCTTCAAGCAGAAGTGGTTGGGGAAAGCATGGAAGAGTCTTACACCTCTGAATTTGAATTTGGCCTTAACCTTTGCCACACCTGTTCTGCCTCCACGGTGACCCAGGGCCGTCTGCCCCGGTCACCTGATCATCAAAGGTCAAATAAGCTTACTTTCTCTCATCGTCTCTCATTTACATGTCAATACATTTGGTTTATATCCCAAGGTTTCTTATATATATATATATATATATATATATATATATATATGCGCGTGTATCATATTCACAGTTGCTCTTGTATCTTGTCTCAGGGTGCCAACATTTGTTTTTCTTTCTTCTTTAATTTCTCCATGTCTATTTTGTTGTACAAACTGTGTTTGTTGTTGTTGTTGTGTTGTGTTTTTTTATTTTGTTTTTAGTAGCCAGTGATCTTTTCCTTTTTGTTTTTGTTTTTGTTTTCATTTTTGAAATGTTTATCTTTAGATTTCTGGAAATCTATAGGTTTTGCAACCCAAAAGTTGTATTGTGGCAAGGGTAGGCATTATTAAGGAAAGAAAAAAAAAATTTGATAAAAACATTTAGACTTGCACAAGGTATATGAAATCTAAAAAAAAGGGCTGCAGACTCGCAAATTTGAATAATAAAACTGAAAATTTGAATATAGTTCTTTTCTTTTTCTTTTTTTTTTTAAATGACTAAATTAGAGACTTTTATGAAAAATGTTTTTTGCAAAACACTTTTTTTTGTTTGTTTGTTTTGCTTTGTTTTGTTTCCTTCTTTCTGTTCCTGTATGCTCATGTTAAATGTTATAATGTTGGTTTGAAATCTGTTTGTTTTTTTGTTTTGTTTTTGTGCTGCTTCTCTGAAACATGAACACTGGCTCTCCAAAGGTTGCTCTTTTCACAGACAAATACAACTTGCCTTTTTCACAATTTGCTCAACTTTATAAGACAAATAATACTGGTATCCTGATTGAATACAGAGGTTATCATTCGAGGAGTAAAAGTGAAGCAAAATGTTTACAAAAAGGTGTCACATTTTAATGTGTTTACTGAATTTGCCATGTACATAGAAAATGTGAGGTTGAATTGGACGGTATAGGTTTAGTATTGTTTTGTTTCTTTTTTTTCTTCTTTCTATTTTTTTTCTTTTGTATGTTCAAAAGACAGAAAAAAAAAACCTGTTGACATCAACTATGCGTTTCCTCAAGCTGTCTTTTTTTTTTTTTTTTTTTTTCACCCGAGCGGGGGAAGTTTCAGAAACAAAATGAAATACAAGTGCACCTCCGATTTTTTGCCTTAGAAAAAATGCAGAGGCCATAGTTCACATTCAAGTGAAGTGCGTGTATGCAGGGGCTGTTTGCCCCCCCCTCCCTCCCCTGAATCAGCAGAGCGGACTCTCTCACACTTATCTACCTGTGAAATCCTCCATACCTCTCATATTCAATGACTGTATCAGCAAAACTGCATCAGGTGTTTTTCTACATGCTTTTTACACAGATTATATGGATTATTGTATTAGTAGATTTTTGGTGCATCATTTTTAATGTAATAGCTCTTCAGCTTGTAGTCACAGAAAGTTGTTTTTTTTCTCTCTCTTTCTCTCTCTCTCTCTCTTTCTCTCATTTTTTTTTCTAGAAGACTGTTTTGTGTTAATATTGTCGATTTGAGATAGCTGTTATTGGCTTATTCTGTACTAAGAGTTTTTACCTTTTTTCATTTCTAAAAATGCGACATGACCCTAATGAATTAAATGACTTAACAACCATTGTAAATACATTATTGTGCAAAACTCATTTTCATGCATTTCCATTGCTAGTGTTATATAAATGACAGATTTTTTGTCTAGACACCATTTCTGTTTATGAAATAAAGAAACATATCATGTATTACGTTTTGTGGTTAATTTATTTGGACAGTGTAACTAACGCAGAATCGACCTTTGGTTTTAGCTCTTATTGGTCAATTCTGCTTGGTAGTCAGTGCATTACACCATGTACACACCTTAAGATATGCAGTAATTTGCACTGGTAAATGTGATTGTCAGTGTTGTATAGGTTAAGGAACGAAATGTCATAAACCTTGAGGTAAATAAAGAAAATAATTTCATTGACCCTGTCACCATGCCCAAAAACAAAAACAAAACAAACAAACAAACAAACAAAAAAAATAAATGCCATCACTTTCAGCGTCATTGACTCATTATTAGAAAATGGAAAAAGGTCAGTCAGTATTAATTAGTATTTTCATGTTACAATTCTCAGTTCAGACCCACTGCCCTACACAGGCATATATAGGGCAGTCTAAACTTAGCTCATATTGATGATGTATGTTAATGAGGGCGAACACAGTCAGCTCTGAGAAATTAGTCAATAGTGACATAGAGAAGACAGATGACAACAACCCACAGAACCATGCAGAGAGCCGTGACACTAATTCATTTTTTCAGAGGAGTAACAGCAGAGGGTAAGATGTGAAGAAAGTCCCCATTAAATATAAGTATGTGGATATTGAGTGAACTCATGAGAAATGTTGATGTTTAATTGTATACAATGAAAATCATTGTAAAAGAAATCATTAGAAAAATGTGTGTTGTTCTGAAATGTAGAGTTAGCCACTGGATGGCAGTGTTGTTCAAAACGGCGCCTCTGTAAGCATTATCAGATGGAGCATATGATCCTATACTATGGCCCTGTTTACACCTTGCATTAAGATCCGATTCTGGTGATCCTATCACAAGTGGACAGCTCTAAGTACGTCTGGCTCTTGAGTAGATATTTCCATGTGGTTATTAGATTAATCTACGGGAAGCTGTTGATTTTCTGAGATGATACTCTAAAGATAACTCCTCACTCAAAGATGAATTGAGTTAGTTTGATACCCAATTATTACAATCTGTAAAAAAAAAAAAAAGAAGAAGAAGAAGAAGAAGAAGGTAAGTGTATGGTATTTCTTACAAGGAAATTGTGCTTTTATTGTAAACTGTTCAAATACATGGAGGAAAATGTATTGGTCAGCGCTGATTGCAAGTAGCCTAAATTAAAAGGCATTTTTTAATAAGGATTTAGAAAACTACTGTCTCCTAAGAACAAAATACAAAAAACAAAGGCTATTCAGAAATTTCAGCTGACCAGGAGACACATATGAACATTTTTTAGCCCTTAAAATCATAACTGATTTCATGTTTTCATTCACTGATAACAACACCATCAAACTCACCACTCTTTACTTTTTTTCACTCATTAAAAAGAAAAATACAAATCAGATTATCGTGAATAGAAATCTCATTACAAAATTCACACTTTCTTAAAAATGAGTATCATTTTTAAAGAAATATCATTTGATAGACATCCAGCGTCTGCTCTCGGAGCTCTAAAAATATTTTTCAAGTGCAAAGTTCCCTTACACTGATCCATCTCAGTAATCTTTCAGAAAAAGAACATTACATTTTAAGACCAAAGGATGCTGCAGGATGTGGTTCTCTTGTAAGACTTGAGGAATAGCATTATGGTACAACTCTGAGTACAACTATGCTTGCCAGTTTGACTGCAGAAAAGCTCTCAGAGTTCAAGCAGAGTAAAATCTGTTGCGTAGGGTGAAAAAATGAAGCCATAGGTCTTCAAAGTAATGCTTACAGACAAGGTCCGCTTGGCGGATTGCTTGGCGCTTTGTGTTCTTTGGTTTGCTTCCAAGAATCATTTTTTCATGATTGAAGAAAGTTCCAGAATCATGCTCTGAAAGAACAAGATATTTACACCCATTTACACACCACTTGAGGGCACGAATGTTATAATGTAAATCATTTTGGAAACAGCTAAATGTAAATCCGTTTAGAAACAGTTAAATGGCTCTACTCACCACTGACATTCTACGCCCGCTAGCAGGTGGAGGTGTCATAGCCGGACTCTCGCCTTGGGCAATGCGATTGGCATCTGATTCGGATGGGCTCTTGGATGCCGAACTGTCGGCCGGGCTTTCAGAAAGCCCACGGGACATGAAGCTGGATTTCCTGGCAGTCGGGTAGTGTCCACTCTCTGGTGAATCGCTCAAGTCCTCACTCAAGTCTTTACACATGCTGACACGACTCTGCTTGCGCAAGGCGTTTCGCAGAGCCGCTGGTATTTCGATGTTACTGGCTCTCAGTGACGCTCTGGGCTGTTGTCCTGCATGTACAGGATGCCCAGAGGTCTTTGGTTCATTAGACTCATCGCTGCTGCAGGAATGTGGCCCATTGTCCAGCGTGTGACGCCGTTCTGCCGCTCCAAGTTGTCGAAGGGCACGGACCTCCGGTTGACTGGGAAGACGTTGCTGTCTGGGATTCTGCTCAGAGCCATTATCCAAGTCAGTGCTCTGCTCCACCTGGCTGGGTGGAGGAGCATTAGAAGGCATGTACTGCGGCAAGACGTCCACTTGCCCTTCCGGCCCTAAAGCGTAAGCAGGTTGTGTCAGTTGTATTAGCTTCTGTGGAGACGAGTTTGTGAGAACACAAACTTGTTGGACCATCGAGTTCTTCTTAGACCTGCAAATACTGTCGTCGTCTCCCCCGTTCAGGCCGTATATGCTCTGTTTGATTTTTTTCACGCCCAGGTGAAAGATCTCAAGGATGTTCAAGAACAGGGAAACTCCAGCTATGACAAGCATGAACACCATAAAGATGGTCTTCTCCGTCGGCCGGGACACGAAGCAGTCCACGCTGTTCGGGCAAGGCAACCTCTCACACTTGTACAAAGGGCTCAGTCCAATACCATATAAGACATATTGTCCAATGATGAATCCAACTTCCACGACTGACCTGGTTAAGATATGCAGAACATATGTGCGTAGCAAGGAGCCCCTCAGTGGAGCTTTCCTGACTTTCTTTTGCTCCTCGAGTTTCCGTAATTCCCTCTCAATCCTTTTATGCTCCTCCAGAAGGCCTTCGGTCCCCTCCAGTTCCACTTTAAGTTGAGCTTTCTTCTTGTGCCTCTCCTTTTCCAGCGCCCTCAGTCGATACAGTGCATGTCCCATGTAGACCAGGGAAGGTGAGGAGACAAAGATGATTTGTAGGACCCAGTACCTTATAAGGGAGATCGGGAAAGCTTTGTCGTAGCACACATTTTTGCAACCCGGTTGGTCAGTGTTGCACACGAACTCACTCTGTTCGTCATCCCAGACATCCTCGGCTGCGACGCCGAGAACCAGCATCCGGAAGATGAACAGGATGGTGAGCCAGATTTTCCCCACGATGGTGGAGTGAACATGGACCTCTTCTAAGATGCTCCCCAACAAATTCCAATCACCCATCTTGAGTCTCACATAGCCTAAAGCTTGCGAATGCAGAATTTACCAGTACATAAATTCAGGATTTGTCAGCTTTACTGCAGACTTTAATAACATTGGAATAAATACTCTTAGATTATGGCCGAGCTTGAACAAAATTATATTATTATGAAATAGATTTTTTATTTGCCTCCTAATGTGATTATCTCCATACAAGCACAAAGACCAAATCTTACTCATGGCACACCTTAAGGCACATAAATTTTATGCAATAAATTATACAACTTGATGATTCAAAACTCAATCGGTGAGGAGACTTACTTTTTGTGGGATCAACAGTTTCCTGTCCTCAGCAATGCAGCATAATCATGAAACAAAAATAGTCTGACGCCAAGGATGTGTCTCACTCCTGAAAGAAAGAGGTGTCCTCTCTCTTTGAACATTGCTTTGGTGAATGAAGGCCAGGTCCGTTGTACGGTGTACTCAAACAATGTAAAGATCGATCTGTGAGTGACTGGACAAGGCCCCGAGGCAGACTGCATCGCAAAACTGTTGACACCATGGCAACAACAAGGGAACATGTCAGCAACCCCATGACCCATCTCGAGCCATCAATACGTGTGCAAATGCATGTGTGTCAAGTTTCATAAGAGCCACTACTTTTAAAATGCCAGCACGAACGTATGTTAATGACACATTTAAAACATGAACGTGTTATGAAATTTGAGTTGTTTGAGCCACAAACCCAGATCAAAGGATCCATGAGTCTGGTTGGTTTCATAACAAAGTGCTTGAAGTGCTATTTTTGGTCACAGCCTTGTCCGTCAGTGACGTTAGAGAGGATCCCAGATCCACGTTTAGAAAAATGCCCCATTCTAGGTTTGAGAACAGTACAATTCATGGCCAAAGATTTTACAGAACATGTACACTTTCTTCTGCTCTGTTTGGCACTGCAAGATTAACATCAAACTTTCAGAATTTCCTGAAGTTGTCCAGTTTACGTGTACCATTTAAAACATAGAAGTGTGACTACTGGTTGTTACAAAGTCACCTCCACCAGCAAGATTTTTTTTTTTTAATTCTCCACTGCAGTATTTAAGACTAAATGGCTTAAGATCAGTATTATCTGAAGGAGCTCACTTTTGTTGAACACTGCTGATAGTGTGTGGGCAGAGGCAAACTAAATCAAAACCAGCTGCCATTCAGCTACCCTGATTGTGAGACTTTGAAGTTTTGGGTGAGATTTAACATTGTCAGTATACTATAAATATGAACTGGAGGGTGTTTAGAGGACTTAAGAAGCATTGCATAACAGTATATGTAGATATGTGAAATACTGGTGTGAATCCTTTCAGTTCAGCATAATCAGATCAACGTCTTCAGTGGACAGAAAATAACTTCCAGTGAAAAAAATCCATACTGGACAATGTAAATAAATAAACTTTATTGTAAAACAAACAGCATGGCAATGAGATAATGTACAATATATACAGTGTATATCTTATCCAAACGAGAATAACTCAAATAATTTTGAGCCCTGTCCTTCTTTCATTTACATAACAAATAAACATACACACAAAGAAATAAAGAAAAAAAAAGAACTATGATGAGTCCAAGGTAAAACCATTCAGTTCTGTTTATAGATTCAAACCAAAAACTCTCAACATATATAAAACAAGTACAATAATTCACATCTTAACACTGAAACCATCTCGATCAAGCCTTTCCATATTCCCCTACAGTCATTTTGAACATAAAAATTGTGATGCAGAAATCTACCGTTAGAGCATTTTAATGCTTGAAGAACTTAAGACATTGATATGCTTTGCATACAGAATCGACTGATGATACTGAGGGTGTGTGTGGAGGCGCGGGGAGGGGGGGGGGGTCATTAATAATTCCTGATACTTAGTACATATTAGATTTGTGATGAAATACTCTGCAAGGCTATTTAAGATTGAAGATACTAAATTTGAAAATAAAACTGTTTTAAACAGCCTTTTAGTACTATGGTATTTTGTGTGACAAATGGAAAAGTTGGATAAGAAAACATTTAAAAAAAAAAATAGTGGTTTGCCTGTATTTGAAAATCATGCATTACAGCTATTACTCCCAACATTCTCAGTGAGGTAGATCTTAAAAAGAGAAAATATGTCAACACATGAGTTTTAGAATAACGAGAACTTGTATTGAGTAAAAATGACTGTGCTGGTCAAAAGCAAATGTAAATGAACTCTGAATTGAATTCTGTTTATTTCCCCAGCAGGAAACAACATATTCAATGTTATCCCTGTCAAACCAGCAACTGAAACATTTTGTGCGTGATCAAACCACTTGCAAGATTTAGCACAGTAAATGTTGAAGGCAGTCATACACGACACTTAGATTAGGTGTGCTGAAATACTAAACTGGCATACAATATCCATTCCATGAATATAACTATTACGCAATATTCATACCCATAGACGTCTCCTTGGCAGTTGGCAACTCTTGTCGAGTTTGGTCTTGATCTACATTACCACACAACAGCTAGGCTGGAGTTGCCAGTTGCTGTAGGCTGAAACTCTTTATAAAGATTCCACAGAACAGCTCAGTTTAGTGGACATGGTTTTTCACTTTGCCTTCACTCAAACACCAGGCAGTGAAATCCTTCTGGCCACTACTCAGTGGTTATTCCCTAATGTTACGGTCAGGGCACTTAGGTGGACGAAGTTCAAAAGCCTGTACAACATACTTTACATATGTTTTCTAGCGAGGGAAAGCCCAGAGGCCAATAGCATGGAGCTCATGGGAGCCTCTTATAAAACTCAACTTGCCATCTTCTCTTTCTTCTTAAATAGCTTCATTAGTTGGGCAACCCTCTCAGCAATCTATAAAAAAGAAACTACCATTACATGATCGTAATCATTACATCTGCACAGGTGCAAATGGTACATTTGACAAAACATATCCGAAAGGCATTAAAGGGCAGCTAAAGAACATACACAAATATTAGTAGAAAGTTACTTGTTAAGCCAAAAGCAAATGAAAATTTACCTGTGACGGTGACTTATTGATCCTCTCGGCCAATGAAGAGAATGTCTCCGTAGAGGCTCCTTTCATCTTAAGCTCAACTAAAATGTCCCGGTCCTCATCCCTTCAAAAAGAGACAAACTTCTTAACAGGTTTTTGCAAACAGAACTATGGTTTTCCTATCTGTTGATTAAACCATTACACCATTCACCATACACGCATGAGTGAGAGAATTAAAGTAAGCAAGATCAAAAGGACACTCACCTTGTCCATGTCATCACCACCTCTCCCTTCTTTCTGACCACATTCTTGGCAGAGAGACTGTTGGGTGACAGTTGTGGTGATACAACTTTACTTTCCTTCTTTGTTGGAGTCTTCATGCCTCTTTCTTTTCGGTCCTTAGACTTCTTTTTATGCTTCAACTTGTGATGTTTGCTCTGGGGTTCTTCTGTTTTAGAGCGCTTGGCCTTCGTTTCTGAATGGTGTTTCTTACGTTTTCTGGAAAATTTATCATCTTTACTTTTTATCACCACCACTTTGTTTCCCTCTTCCTGGGTAGAGGGAGCATTAGAGTTCACATTCTTGGCTGGGTCCTTGTCCAGCCTGGCTTTCTCTATTTGTAAAAGTGTATTACTTGCTTCCGGAATAGTTACAGGCAGGCTATGGGTAGTGCTGGCCACACAAGGGAGCTCTGTGGGGCTTTTACTGAAGGACTGAGGTTCTGTTGGTTGAGTCTCAGCAGTAGTAATGGCTGTAGACAGGGTGTTATTTTCCTCTGCAGATCCACTAACTTCTGCTTGTGCTTCTTTCAGGTCACCTTCTGTGACTTGATCTGGGCCGGCGGATGTGGACCTTATCCGAACAATAAAGTGATCGTTGGACTTCTCCATTACCTCGGCCTGCATGGGAACATTGGACTTAAACCGAAAAGAAGAAGGCTCAGAACCTTCCCAAGTTCTGCCAGTACTTGATCCACAACTGGAGTTGTCGGTATCGAGAGAAAGATGAATGTCCTGTTCAGTGGCATCTTCTCCCTCTAGAAGGGCATCTTCACTGAAATGGGCACTAATTACACTGTCAGGAGCAGACAGGGGTTCCCCGTTTGCTGGCTGCAGGAAGCTCAAATGATTGTCTGATTTCAAAGGTGAGGGAATAGTCAAAGATACAGCCAAGTCCTCCGACAATATGGAAAAGGATCTCTGTGAATTCACAGCAGTCAAAGGGGGAAGGTTGGAGGGAACTTCTAACAAACAACTTTCGTCCAGCAGGGCTGGATTCAAGGACATTTGAATTTTACTGTTAGGAGAGGTAAATTTACAGGGTGAGATTGTAGACCATGACGCAAGAAGTTTTGTCGGAGTGATGCTTTTGCTTGGTGTTATAACCCCTGTCAAATTCTCTCCGCTAGAGCCGTCTTTTCGAGGCGTGCCAACAGGCCAATTTTGATTGTCACCCGTTGAGCCACTGCAATCCAATAAATCTGACCCTTGGAGAAGACACTTGAAAATCTCTCCCATCTGTGAGTCTGTTACCAAATTAAAGGTCAAACTTGATGTCTGCTGCTCAGTGAGAATTTCAAAGTCTGACTTATCTTGGATGGACCCGCTGTGGGAGAGGCGACGAGCATAGGTAGCCATTTTATCTGCCGAAGCAGGAGGGTTCTTTGTTGGCGTGCCATCGGACGAAGGAAGAGCAGGTGTTTGGTCTGTTGTTTGCACCTCTGATGAATCCTTCTCTTTCTCCATGAGTACCCTTATATTTTTGCCTCTGCTACCAAGTCCACATTTTGAAAGCAAACGATTCGAGGGTGTGGTGTTTGGCGGTTTCTTTGGCGGAGATTCTTTAACCTCCTCAGTTACCTCCTTTGCCTTTTTCCCTGTTCTGTGATCAACTACACTCAAAGATGCTTTTTCTTGTTCCTTTACGACTTCTTTTCCATCCTTGGCATTTACAGCTGAGGATTTACCCTTTGATCTTCTACATGAACTTATCAGTATGCTCCTCACTTCCTTAAACAAAAAGTCAAATTGTCCATCAACAAAATTCCACAACTTCTGCTTCAGGTTTTGAGCCTGCTGCTCAAAAATACGACTGACAATTCCATTGTCTGAGACCTTGCTCATAACAGCAGAAATTACGTTCTTCAGCTTGGTTTTGAGATCAGCACCCTGACTGCACAATTTATCAAAGTTCACACTGTCAACATATTCTGTGAAAGAAGCTAGGGACATATCAATGACGCTGCAAAAAGTTGTCTTGGAAAATGTCTTATGAAGCTTCATGTACTTTTTCCTAATCTGCATACGAATCATTTTGAAGACATTCATAAACTCATCTACAGTGGAGATGGCTGTTTTGGCTGATGGTGGTAGGACTGTTTTAAAGCGCCTCTTTTGTGAATTGGGACTGCTGGTTGACACCATCGTTGTGGATTTATTACTTTGTGTCGAACATTTAGGGGTTGCAGTTGAGCTCATTTCAGATGCTCTTTTTGCCAGTCTGGGCGACTTTGGGCTTCGCTGATTTCCAGTAGCTGATGACGACTTCTCCTTTCTGCTTGGAGGACTTTGACTGAGGGGAACTTCCTCCTCCTCCTCCTCCTCGTCACTGACAATCTCTCCTTCTTCTAACTCTTCAGGACTACTACTCCTTAGAGCAGATTCATTAAGGTCCTTCTGTGTTGGGAGGGAACTGTCAGGTCTCTTATTCTCTTTGTTCATGTCCATTCTTAATGCACTGGCATCTGCAGCTACTGATAAACTGGAAAAATCTAAAGGAGATGGAGAAGCACATTGGAGATGCACAAACAAACAGGCATAAACCTTACAGTCTTAAACTTTAATAAGCATACATATTGCACATAGATGTCTTAGTCCATCACTTTAAACATTTACCAAAATAGTTATTCAATGCTCATCTCAGTGAAATGTGTCTGGCCAAAACAACACAACACTAATAAAAAAAACAAAACGACAACAAACAAAAAAATCCATTAATTACCTTTGCCGAGACTCTTTACGTGTGGTTGCTTCCCAGGACGATGAGGCTGTACTTTCCTAACCTGGCGGACTGGGCTTGTGAGAGGGCTAATGGCATCTGGAATGACTTTGATATTCCTTAGAGTTAGCATCATGGAATCTTCATCATGGATCAATGGGACAGAGCTGGAAGGTTCTGGGTTTTGCAACTCTTTTTCTGTGGAATCTGGCTCTGAGGTACTGGCATCTTTTGGTACCTTAACTGGGCTCTCAGCAGGTTTGCTGGTAAGCTGTGTAGATGGTACCACCCCCTTCGGAGTACAGACGCTAACACTAGGTACTGCAGTGCTCTGTCCTTCTGAAAGTTTTGCTTCATGGAAAGAGTTTTCCCTTGTCTCTGTCTCTTTAACTGGAATAACCACCATCTGTTCCACATTGCCATGGCACTGGGAAACATGATGTATTCCAACAGTGCTAGAAACAGCATCCACGGAAACAGAACACTGGTTCTCTGATACATCACCCTCAGGCGCTTGTGTAGTGACAGAGGTGGGCACATCTTCATTAGGAACCCTACTGTGGACTGTGGGTGAAGAGTGGGGCTCAGACAGAGATTTTTTCCCAATATTTTTCCCAAGGTCCTCCAGACAGACAGAGGCATGTGGATTTTGTATGCCTATTGTATCTGATTTAACAGATAGGTTTTCGCAGACAGAAGCTCTGGGACCTTCAGGAGGCAAACAACTGTCAGCACTAAGACATTCTTTTACAAGAGTCTGAGAAATTTCAGAACGGCTGTCAGAGCAGCTGTTCGGAGACTTCCTCAAGATATTAGCCTCTTCATCAATGCCTCCGTCTTGCATTTCCTCATCCTGACATAGAACCTCTTGTGCTGTTGTAACAGTCTCAGGTATCGCAGCATCAGCTTTTATTTCAGATGAGTCTTTATTCTCTCTCAGTAAATCCACAACTTTACTGCACTCTGTCTCTTTAGCTCCTGTGGATTCAGTAACAGAACTACTTGTATCAGGCTGGGCTGTATTCTCAGGAGCCTGTGACAAAGATGGATCAGAATCCACATCCATCGTCTCAGATTCTGGGCCATCTTCAGTTTCATCGATGATAAGAAACTCCTCCCCTAAAGAACTGTTCTGCTCAGCTGACTTGGACAAGAGGCATTCTTCAGATGGTGCTCCTACCTGCTGCTGAACTTGGGACTGCTGGTTTTGTTTTTTAATCGGTGAGAGAGTGAGGTTCAAGGTTTCCATGAAACTCAGTTTTCTGTTTGGGCTGTCTTCCTCTGACATTCTGTGATCTGCCACAGAGGCTTCAGACCGTGACAGAATCTGTGTATCAGGTTGGGTCAAATTTTTGTCCTGACCTTTCTTACTACAGTGACTATCATCTGAGCTATTAGGTTGGACCGCCGTGTTTGCGTGGCTGTCAACTTCTGCATCCATCTGACTTTCTGATCTTCTTTCCTTTTGCTCTTTATCCTCAAGACAACCTTTCCCTCTGCTTCTGTCTCTATCTCTCCCCTGAGTCTTCTTCTGTGGATTATTTTCAGTAGCATTTGCAAGTTTATCATTTCTGGTGCATTCTTCATTTCTTGCATTTACCTGGGTACTGGATTTTTTGCTCTTTGTCTTTTCCTCCTCAATTTCGCAAGAAGTTTTTCTTTTCTCACTACCTTTATCCTGATCTTTCCTGTCAGGGTAACTGTCACCACGCTTCTTCTCTACCATATTGCTATGGCTTCCTGATTTTCTGTCATTTGTCATTTTCTCATCAGTTTTAATGGTGGTTTCCCTACCACTTCTATCAGTCATTCTGTTCCTTCGTTCATATTCTTTGCTCTTCTCTGATCTGGTGTTTCTCCTTTCCTCACTATTCTTCTTTTCGATATCTCTTGTGCTTCGATCTCTATCTTTTGCCTTTTCCCGCTCATACTCCTTACCCTTTTCAGATCTGCTACTTCTCCTTTCCCTGCTGTTCCCATCCTCTTGCCTTTTCTCTTCTTTTCTGTGATGGTCTCTGGTGCCAGTATGTTCCGTTTTGTGATCAAGGGAGGTAGTAGTCTTCTCAGTGAAGCTCCTTTGATTAGAGGAATCAGGTGATCTGTTTTTATGTCCAGAACGTGCGGTGTCTCTACCACCTCCTTCTCTCTCATGGTGATGCCTAGACTCTTGGTAGCTACCTCTGGACAGTCTGTCTTTGCTATCTTTGCTCGACCGTGTGCGAGATGATACGCATGACTGAGAAAGAGTCTGTGCCTGGTAAAGAGCATTTTCAGTTCTCTCCGATTCCCTGTTCATTCCAAGGTCTTCAGGATGACGGTGTCTGTTTTTGCTATACTCTGAGCTGTGCTTCCCTGACTCTCTCCATGCTTTCTCCGTCCTATCCACTTCTTTTGAATATCGGTCTTTATTTGCCTCCTGGCTGCCTTCAGCGCTGCCAGCTCTGGTCTTAGAGGCTTTCTGTTTTGCTTTGTCACCCTCTGTGGAGATCAGAGCTTCGGTCTCTACGGATTTTCTGCGTATTTCGTTATACCCGGAAACAGTGTTAGACTGGATAGGTCCACAAACCTGACGAGGTTGCAAAGTTGAAGAATTGTTCAGAACAGTACAATCTGTTTTATGGGCGTCTGAAGGAGTTTCACAGTCCGTTCCAGAGCGCCTTGATTTTTCTAAAGGTGGCAACTGCGTGAGCGATGTTTCCATATGGTCCACGTTGTGTCTGTCCTGAGGCTGTGAAACATCCTTGACAGCAGATTCTTCTCTGTGATTCTGGGATTCAGGGCGTGCAGGGAGCCCAACGGCATCTTTAACATTATGTCTGCTGAAGGCTTTATTGTTTAAACAGTTCAGCTGAGGACGTTGAAAACTTTGACCACGACCGCTCCTGCCAGGTCTGTAATGACAACACCCAATTAATACGTTTCAATTCACTTAAAAGAAATGATAAATGATCAATAATAAAAAAAAAAAACATATCTGGCAAAGAATCGGCCTTGCCTTTGGTTCAGTCGGTTGATCTCATCATCCTTTCGTAAAATTTCCATTCTGGCTGTCTTTATAAGTGCACTGATGTTTTTCTTAAGGCGGGTGTTCTCTGTATGCAAACTCAAGTTCTTGAAGAAAAACACAAACAAGAAATGAGGCGCTGTTCTCTAATTTACTTGCCAAATCAAGAAGATCATTAAGAGATGGGGAAAAACATAAAACAAGAAAATAAATCTGCTCTAAGGTGTATCATAAACAATGCTTTCAAATGAATGTTTTTCCTACACATTCATTTGATAAGATTTTAGTACACTGGGCACATGAATAACAACATTTTAATAACTCAAGTAAAGTCAACAAACCTTTGTCTGCATCTCCTGCAACTTCAACAGCAATTCTTTGATTTGGTTTTGAGCAGCATCAAATTTATTCTTCAGCTGCAAATAATAAATTCGTAAATGTTAAATATTAACATTCATCCAAAGAGATAAAGTCTGCAATAAACACATCCACAATAGAACCTATTCAAAACGTTTGAGTGTAAGCTTTTCCGCTTTTATCTGAAATTCCTTTGGCAGCTGAGTCTGATGTAGTTAAGAATACAGACTGAATGACCAAGTGCTGTGGTCAAAACACATCAGTTTCAGAAACACAAACCTCATTATAGGTTGCTTCTTTTTCCTGCTGTTCCTTAGCAATGATTTCCTCATACAGATCCATGGACTCACTGAGTCTTTGGGGTGATTGGAATGGGCACACATTTTCTGAAAAAGGCAGCACGATTTGTTTACATGTAGGTGGAACAACCTTCTCATTCACAACACAATACTCCTGCTTTCACCTGTACAGTTCACAAGAGTAAATATGGTTTTTGATGTTTAGATTTGCTGCAAGAATTTACCTGTCTTTCCGTTATTCTTGGGACTGTTCTCAAGTCCAGAGTAAATGTCCACAGATTCCTCATCATAATTAACTGGTGAGTCTGCAACAGGCAAACAGACAAAACATGTTTTGAAAGATTCAATGTTAAATTAGAACGTGATCATGGTATTTGTATTCTTTTTGCCCATTTTGTTTCCCCTCTCAATACAACTCTTGTGCAGTGACTGAGCTGCATCAACATAACTATGTACAAAGAGACGACCACGCACAGGGTCAACTCACGACGAAGTTTCTCTGTGTAAATATGGGATAATAGCATGCAAGAACACGACATATCAGCTAAGCTATTCGGACCCTCAATCAATAACAGTAAACAACGATAAAAGACCAAAACGACCAACATGTTGGATGCTCAATGACAAGATTAAAGATCGAGGAATTGGACTTACCCCTGTGCTCCTGCCCAAGATCACCATATAAGTCATCTATGTCCTCCATTATTCGTCAGCTAAGAACTGTGGAGAACTGCATAAAAGGTGTCTGAAAACCAGTAACGGTGCGTTAGGGTTTTATATCGAATATTATTTTGCACTTTCCGGTACAAAGTGATCATCGCAGCTATTTACACAAATAAAAACCCTGGTGCAGACACATGCTTTGAAAATACTTGACCACACACTGTTCGCAAGATAACGAGGAAAGCAAAGCACACGACAATAAGAAATAGGGTTGAAACTAAACGATATAGCATTGGTATTAGCTAGCTAGTAGCTGCCATAAGCTTAACTCGTAACGTAACAAACAAATTTAAAGCTTGATTTAAGACCTTTTCTTTTTCACCATTTAAAACAAGAACCTACACTTTTGATAAGACTGTCAAAACCAACTGTTACACTTACCATTTAAAAATGCGCAGACTTTTTGCATAGTTCCAACAATACCGCGCCAACCCCACGTCTGCAAAACAGGAAATGACAACATTTTCCCGCGGTCTCTCGCCCTCGTCTAAAAGAACAGGCATTTCTTCCGGGTTCTGTGTGGAAAATGTTAAACATAATAGGGTTTCCCCATATTAAGTATAAAGGTTATGTTTTAATAAAGCAGGTTATGTTTTAAGACCAGTCATCCGGCATTATCTTAAGGCAAAATCTGCGGGTTTAGACCTATCTCAATCTACAGTTTCAGTTCAATTACATTATATTCATTATGAACCATTGCTCCAGCATTCGAGGCCCCAAATGTCCTTTATCTGTCCGAATAAGTTGATGCTAAATTGATGAACGAGAGTAATGAAATGGACATGTCATTTTAGTGGCAATGTTCTGGTGCGTCTTGTCACTGATAGCCTACTTGTGGATGGATAAGTTTCTTGTCTGATGATGCTATTGTGTTAAATCTATTGGTAATTTTCTAATTTGCAGTAATAATTAATGATGTCACGCAAATGAGTTTATTGATAATTGTTTATCACAATAAGTTTGGAAGATATATGTGTCAGATGAAATGGCAAGAGAAAAAATTAAATGAAGGATAGGACGTGCTTATAAAGACTGTAATGGTTTATTATTTACCTGGTTTGTGTATTAAACTGAATAGTCCTACTCTACCGAAAAGGAATTAGATTTCTCTTTAAACCGAGGCTCGAGGCTTTGAGTACACCAGAGGGTCTGTTATTCTACACTCTTTACATACGTCAAGAGCAAGTGTTTGTGTGTTGTGCCCAAGGTCGTGTAACGAATTAGAGAACATACAGAATGTCATATCAGCCATCATTTGCTTTTGTGTTTACGACGTTACATTATATTTCTGCTCCCTTAGACACATATTGAACAGCATTTGCAATTACATGTTTCTCTGAATGCAGAGAAATCCTGACATTACTGTTGTGCAGAAAATATCTCATCGTATTTATACATTTTGATCTGGACATATGCAATGACCGAATTAAGAGGGAGGAACTAAATAACTGCAACCAAAATATATTATCTAAAAAATGATGATAGACAGATTAAGCCGAATTATCTCATTAGAAACACCCTCTACATTCGCCCAAAATCAAAGCCTTTTGTCGCATGACGGGACGTAAGCAAAGCGACAAAAATGAAATGACCCGGAAGTATTCTTCATTTACTCACATGTGGACAGGGATTTTAACACTGACGGGAACGTGTTTGCTGTGTTGTGATACAACCTGAACAGACGAGCAAGTGATGAACCCCAAGATTCCCACATCGTAGAATATAATTACGGTTATTTTAACTTTCATTTGCTACAGAGGTACTACCGAAACCCTCTTAGATACACGACAAATGATACAATGGAAAATTTAGAATTGAGCCTAACATCACTCGGTATTATCTCAAGGCATATTGAGAAAAGTCACAACGAACTCACCAAGTATTTATCAAAGCAGGTAAGATTGCTAACTTATTTAGTTAAATATGAATGCAATTTCTATCTCTCTTCGGATCAGCATCCTTGGAGCGCATCATCTTATCTGCATAGTCAGCCATGTCAACAATGTTGTTAATTCTCGTGCAGTTGTCATTTAAACTCCGGCAAAATGGCGAAACTGTTTCAAGTAGTCTCTGATAAAAGCTCTAGTAGTGCTGTATATATTGTGGGCTGTAATATTACCAACTGTGTTCTTCACAACGTGTTGTGCGGCGGACCGGACCTGTATGTATTCCGAGGGCCAGTGGTTTTACCAGTCGTGTCTTGGCGCGATGTTTAAAGATAACGGTCCATGTTCTATACAGTGTTTTCATTACGTTAATGCTCATTATCATGAAAGTATATACATGTGGACGAAATGTAGCTAAACTTAAGTTTTATTACCGAACTGGCCAAACAGATATTCGACTGTCAATCACCTTGTCTTTTCACTCGTAGATATGGAGCCAGCAGGACAGACAAAACATATTGGGGTGTTTAGCTCAACTTCTGTTGGAGAAGGACTACACTCTCTTGATTGCTCGACACTTACGACCGCTGATCCTGGACCTGCTGGAGAGGAACGCCGAGCGCATCAAAGCCGACGCCAGACTGAACCATGACCTTCATGAGCGGCTCTGTGTAGCTCTTAGCAAACTTCTCAATATCAGCCCTGACGCTCAGGCGTAAGTGTATAAACATTCACACCCTTCTTTCGAGGTTCTGTCAGCTCAACCCAGAACCAATACCTATCCCCTTTCTGCAACATTGCTGTACACAACTCAGATGTTTACTCCCAGGGGTCCTTGCATTTTTGTTTGTTTGTTTGTATGTTTGTTTGTAAAGCAATATGTTTGATTAGCCAAGGATTATACACACTTACTTCCCTGGGAAAAATAGCCCCCTTATTAAGAGGCCAGGTCAGAAAGCCACAGGACTCCAGTGGTCATGCATTGGACTCTTAATATCCCTGTCTGTAAAACTCTAGTGCTTGCCAGAGCACTCAGCTCAGCAGTAGTAGCAGCGTCACCACATTCATCCCTCGGGTTGTTTTGATTGCAAGTTGGACGCAGTCACTAAACGCGTCATTTTAAGTCCACCAGAGGGTCCCAGTAGAGGGGTGACAGGGAGTGACACGAGACTGCATGTTTCAATTCGCTCCCACTCCCTCCACAGATTTGCAGCCAGATATTTCACCAGTGCTCCTCCAGTATTCCAGAGACTTTTCTTCACCAGCGAAGAATCTGCATCCATTCAGTATGGCCCAAGACGGATGAAGCTACGCGATCTGATGGGCGCCACTCTACGCTTCCTCCAGAGCGACTGCGCCAAGTTCCGAGTGTTGTGGGACTGGAGCGTGTGCGTGTCCCAGCTGCTCACCAGTGACGTCATGGTCAGATGGTAAGTCCGTCGCTGGCCGGCGATTCCTTTCCAGAAGCTGGGAGCCATGTATGTGATATGGTTAGCTGGCTAGCTAACGTCTGATGTTTTGTGTTGTTTCTGTTTCTACTCTGCAGCTACACGGCCCAGTGCCTTGCTCTGGTGTCCCACATGACTGATAATCAGAAAACCATCTTTCTGAGGAAGGTCCTGTCGAGTGATGAGATACTACATCTTAAAATGAAGTATGTCAAGAAACATTTGGATTTTTTTGTCCTCCCTGTGTTTTTGGGTTGTTTTCAATAGATTTGAATTTGTGTAAAAACAGTTACGTTCTGGGTTTTTTTTTGTTTTTTGTTTTGTTTCTTTCCAAATGAAGCATTAAATCCTGGCCCCTTGACAAAGACATAACCTGTTGTGTTTTGTTTGTTTTGCCTGTAGGTCACTGGAGGAGACACAGCAGCTTGAAGTAGAGAAAGCCTTGGTTTTGGCCAATCAGGGCTCAGTGATGTGGCGGAAGGAAAAGGGAAACAAATTCACCAGGGGTCAGGTGGTCTCTGAGGATTTGTCTCAGAACGTCGTTGCCGTTTGTGGCGTAATTTTACCGCGGTCGGCACCTCAGCAGAATGAAACGGTATGACACTCAAGACTGAAGAAGAGACAATTGTCTTAAATATTGGTGGGGTCAGTTTTTATATTCATTTGCAAACGGTTGTGGGACGTAGCTCTTTTTATTTGTAGTTGTTTAATGAAAATACCGTGCTTCAATCTCAGGACCCTTTGAAAAACCTGGTGTTGGTGGACTCGACGTGTCGAAATTTGAGGCGACTTGCCATGGCTGTAGCATCCCAGAAGCCCGTGCTTCTTGAAGGACCAATAGGCTGTGGCAAAACCGCCCTGGTTGAGTATTTAGCTGCTGCCACTGGACACGTGAAAGCTCCTGAAATTCTCAAAGTCCAGCTGGGAGACCAAACAGACAGCAAGGTAAGATAATGATAAATTTTTGTTTTACTTGAAACGCATTGTGTTCGTTTTCTGGTAACACGTAACCGATGTGTACGAAACGCTCTGGTGTCGTGCACTATTTTGAACGTAGTCCAGCTCACCATTGTAAAATGATCTCAACAAGACAATCTACTCTACAGCGTCTTTACTGTTTGACTCCTCCTTTTGTAGATGTTGCTGGGCATGTACAGGTGCACTGATATTCCAGGGAAGTTTGTGTGGCAGCCAGGCACACTGACCCAGGCTGTGTCAAAAGGTCACTGGATCCTACTGGAGGACATTGATCATGCTCCTCTGGATGTGGTGCGTGTCTTTCCTCTAAAACTTTTTATCTCAGATTGGTTTAATGCTTTTCACATTTTATCATTGCGAGGGCCTGTCCCATACTTCTAAGTGACTGGTGAGTTTGCCAATAAATGTGAGGCTTTTGCATTTTCTTTTCCCATCTCTTAGATATCCGTATTACTCCCCTTGATGGAAAACAAGAAGTTGACTATCCCCGGACGAGAGGACTGTATTCAGGTGGCCCCGGGCTTCCAGTTTTTTGCAACACGGAGGTATGACACCAGCTCAAAGGATGTTTTCTTTTCTTTTTTTTTTTTAACCTCAATCTTACCATTGTATGCCTTTTTTTATATTTCTGTCTGTGAACTCTCTGTGAATTCTTGACCGTACCAGTGCCTGATATAACTCTTAAAGTGCTAAAAGTTAGCTTGATCATGTATTATGAAAAGTGCTCTGTCATTGAAGTTGAATTGCATTGCATTAAATATTTAATGTTCTCTTGTTTTCTAGGATGTTCTACAGCGGTGGAGCATGGCATCGTCCTCAGAGCACACACGCTACTCTTCTGGACAAGTACTGGACCAAACTACAGATTGGGAACATGAACCGAGAGGAACTGAAACAGGCAAGTCGTCTTCTTTTTTTTTTTTTTCATTTGTCTTAAAATGAATTGTTGTTTGATGGTGGGTAGTTTTCCGGTGGACCGGATTTCACTGGCGCTAGTGACAAAATGAAAAGAATGAAAGAAAGAAACAACTTGCAGCTAATCTTCAAAGGCATGGCTGCGAGCGTGTCATTTCTGACAAAGCAGTCGTCATTTGGTTCACCATGTCGCCTTTTAAACCGCGTCTAGGTTCTAGTGAAGAGGTATCCAACCCTCTCAGTGGTGGTGGAGCGCCTGTTGGATATTTACTGCCAGCTGACCGGAGACCGACACCATGGCCCGGTCAGCACTGGGCCACAGGCTGTGGAAGGGGCACAGTTCAACCCAGATGAACGGGTCGCCGGGCTGGAAGGGAGGGGGCTTTCATTGAGGTAATATATCAGTTAATCCAAACCCTGAAAGGCTTACTGAAGTATTTGCATCTCATTACCTTTACAAAACAATTGAAAGTCATTTTATTTGCAAAACGAAATTTTCTAAACAAATTTAGTCATTTCTCCTGTGTTAGAGTTATACCTGCAGTTGACAATGTATTTGAGCTTATTGGTTGGTTTTATAGACATTGCCTGTGTACAATTTTTTTTTTTTTTGGCCTTGCCCCAACTCTAAATATGTGTTGACGTGAACATTCTCTGATTTGTTGGGTAACATAGCGGTCACTCTATTAAATCTATACTATGCCCCAATTCACGCACACATATGTTTTTCTACAGTCAAAAAGTGACGCTTATGTGCCTGTCAATATTACTTCATGAGTTCATCCCCATGTATATTTCGAACATCATCTCTTTGCTCTACATAAAGGGCATGATACCAGAATATGTATCGAAATGCTGCGTCCTCGTCTAGAGGAGTGATGTGATGTCTGAATCAAATTGGTACATTCCCATTGGCTGATCAGCTTCGCCTTCGGGTCTTTCATTAACTGTCCAACGGGCTGTGCCGCAGTCAATGACTATTGATCAGAATGTCCCTGCTACAGCACCACAGACAAAAAATGCGGAAAAGGCCAGGCCAGGGCAAGAGTAGTACCTCAAAACTGTCTGGGATTCAGAACTTTAGCTTCAGAGAGTGCTGTTTGTTTTTCCACCTACCCGTTGAGCTGCGGACTAGTGTGGCTCATTGGGCTCTTTTTTTGTTGTTGTTGTTGTTGTTGTTGTTGTTGTCTTTTTTTTTGGAAAAGGTGTTTTGACCTAAGCAAATGTTGAGTTTGGGTTGACTCTTTTTGCTTAAGGGACCGATCAATGCGGGAATGCCGGTATTTTCCATACGGTGTGTCGTGATTTTTTTTTTGGAGTACCCATAGTGTAGCTGAAAATCAATTAATGCAATTAATTTATGCTTTTGTGGTCCACACCAGTACATTTAGAGAACATTTCTTATTTGTCAGCCTTTTTTTTTTTTTCCAAATTGGAATTTGTCTATTTGTGCTGTAAGTGATCAATCTGTACTGGAGAGTTAATGTATTTTTGCGTTATGTAATCTAGGTAACACATAATGTATTCAACATTGACTCAGATTTGTTATCACACACATGTTTATTGAGTGACATACTGCACCGGGGACAGTTAAAAGAGAGCAGCTGTTTTAATTCCATAATTAAGACAAAGGAATAACTCCTTATAAGGGATGGAATTATGGAGAGACACTTTATTTAATTGTTTATTATGTAAGATGTGATGTTTCCAATCTTTTCATTAAATACAGGAAAACTCCTGTAGCATTGCTGTCAGACCGTTGTGCCACCAATTACTTAATGAAAATTTCATCGTTTAACTTCGTAACTATGCACTGTACAATTATTCATGATTTTTTTTTTTCCAGCTTTTTTTTCTGTACACCCCACAAATGTTCTGCGTTCTTCTCTTTAACAGGGACTTACTGAAATGGTGTGAAAGAATCTACTACAACTTTGATAGCTCTTCTTCTGCCACTGCCCAGATTGTTTTTCTAGAGGTGAGTTGTCTCGTGGTCTCCAAGGCAACCTGTCACGGCCAAAACATGGCTGCGGTTGTACCCATTTATCTGACTGATGGACAGAGTTTAATCAGACGCAGCGTTCTGTCCGTCGTGAGAAATGGACCCATCCCCTGGAATATTTACGCCCGCTGATCTCGGACCGCGGTTCCGATCAGCTAAACCCGTTCCGCTCTGGCTTTACTAGGAGAAAAAGAAATCTGTTCTGTTAATGCTGAGTTAACTCGGATGTGTTATTGAAGCATTTTCAATCATCTGTCCTTAAGCCCTGTGAACAGAAGCGGTTACAGAGTGTGTGGGTGTAATGTCTGTTCTCTGTTTTCCAGGCCCTTGACTGCTTCACTGCCATGCTGTCTAAACCAGAGAGCCGACTGAGAATGGCAGAAGCAATAGGCAGCAAACTCAACATCTCCAGGGAAAAGGTGAGGGGATGGGGCATAAATTACTAATCCATATTATTATTGCTTAGTTACCAGTCTGTGCTATTATAGCTCAGCATTTAGTTCCAAAAACATGTTTACCAGTATTGTATCAAAATTTAGTTTGCTAAGGTAGTCTCTATAGTCATATAGCAATGTTACGCTGGGTATTGTGTAGCGTATACCTTTTGACATTTTCCAGCAATGTGCTGAAAAGACAGCATCTGGGATTTATGACATTTTAACAACCATGTTATGTCACCAATGGCGAGGAAAAGCATTGTGTACCCCAATGTATCTTATGACTCAAAAATGAAAGGATTACGTAATGTCTTTTCTGATGTGATATTGCTGTGCACATTTTAGGAGACTGACTTGACACTTTTATTACTTCTTGTGAAAAAGCTCTTCTCGTCGCTCACTAAATCTCTACTATACGACATGGAGACTTCATGTTTTACTACGTGAGCGCTCTCAGGCCGATAGTGTTACATAACGTTTTTTTTTTTTTGGTTTGTTTTTTTTTTTTCCCTGCAGGCCCAGCATTTTTGTCAGATGTACCAGCCTTCCCTTAATGTAACAGAGCTGGAGGTGACAGTTGGCCGAGTTACAGTGCTCCGCAAACAGAGCGAGGTCGTCCGGCTAAACCTGTGAGTTACCCGTCAGGCCAGCGGTCTCCGTTCGCTCCCAGTCTGTTATTTAGATATTTGACGCGCCAGCCTCTGTGCCAACTTTTGGCCCAGGAACTGTGGGCACCCTGCTGTTAAATTGAATAAACATTGAATTGATCGTTAACCGCAAAGCAGTTAAACAAACCCCTACAGCGAATGAGGGAAATGCGGTTAGCTCGTTAGCATCTTTTACGAAGCCTCTTCGACGTTGTTGATAAAACGTATTGATTTGAACATACGAAAAATGAAGGTAAAGTTTTGGAATGAGTTGTGAGTTGTTCAGACGCATGTTCTTGGTCTGTGTGCGTTTGTGTCTGTGTTAATGTGTGTGTGTTTCATGATCCCTCTGCAGAGAGAAACAAACTTTTGCGGCCACGCGGCCATCCTCTGTCTTACTGGAGCAGCTAGCTGTGTGTGTAACCAAGGGAGAACCAGTCCTATTGGTTGGTGAGACTGGTACCGGAAAGACGTCTACAGTGCAGCACCTGGCAAGCCTTGCAGGTGAACCAGCTACCCCTCCCCCACGCGCACACACACACACACACACACACACAGAAAATGTAATTTTCCTCTGAATTTCTCACAAACATCTCTTATCTTTTTTTATTAACACGCTGTGTAACATCTCTCCATGTTCAGGGCACCGTCTGCGTGTGGTTAACATGAATCAACAGAGTGATACAGCAGATCTGTTAGGAGGGTAAGAGCACATGGTTTTGTGGGTATTACAGAGATGGTTTTGTGGGTTATTCAGTATTTTTGAACCAGTAGACCTCCTGGAACTAGAACAACTCGCTCATTCAGACTAAGGGTTTGATCATCTGTGTGAAATATTGTATATGCAGAGGTCAAATGCCAGCCAAAGTGTAACGTTTTCTCTAATGCAGTTAATGTGACCTACGCTGTCAAAGGCGAGATGTATTTAAAGACGGTTAAAAGTAGTGCCTTACTGATTTTGAAAATTTGATCCTCAGGTATAAACCAGTGGACCACAGGCTGATTCTGCTCCCCCTGCGGGAAGCGTTTGAGGACCTATTTTCTCAGACGTACTCTCGCAAACAGAACCTTACCTTCCTGGGACACGTTCAGACTTGTTTTAGGGGCAAACGCTGGCAAGATCTGCTCAAACTTATGGACCACGTATGCAAGTCTGCCCTCACTAAGGAGCTCCAAGACAAACCCAATGGTACAACTTGCAGTTATGTTTATTCAGCTGGTGCTGTTACTCATAGCTACTTATACTCATTACCACCCATGTAAGAGGGAAACCCTGCTATTAGCGGACCGATTCCCTCACTACTACACCATTACTACAGGTTGCCATGGTGATGTAGCAGCCACAGTTTTTATTTTCGTGAATCCCAGTCCATTTGCTTCGGTTAGGGTAGACCCACATAAAAACTTGTGTTTTTGCTTCAGCATTCTGAGTCAGAGTACAGTATAAATAATCCCATGTCAAATTACAGCCTTTCATTTTTAATGGATGAAAAAATATATTAATTGACATCTCTTGTAACGTTTTGTGTGATTTTGGGGGCTAATTTGCGTGCCCGCGCGTGTGTTTGTGTGCGCGTCTATGTGTGCGTCTTTGCGTGTGTCTGTGCATGTTCCCACAGCGGCCCTGCTTCAGGAACAGTGGGAGGCTCTAGCTCAAAGACTCAGCCAAACTCAGGAGCAGATCAGAGCCTGTGAATCTGCTCTGGTCTTCTCCTTTGTTGAGGTAATCTCTCCCCCTCCGCTCTCTTTTCCACCGTCAGATCTCCCAGTCATTCACCAACCCCCCCCCCCCCCCCCCCCCCCCACTGCTCCAGATCCCTAGAAATGGAACATAAACAGTTATTGACACTTTATGTGTGTATGCTGCTATGACACATTAGGAGATAAGACATACTTATGAAATAAAAGGATTGTGCTGCAATTATGCGTGTTTATAACATTTAATAAAGTGTAGTGAGATCTTAGTAGACTCAGGCTTTGTGTCTGTTGGTATGTGTTTGCACAGGGCACTCTGGCCCGGGCAGTGAAGAAGGGCGAGTGGATTCTGCTGGATGAGATTAACCTGGCGGCAGCAGAGACTCTGGAGTGTCTGAGCGGCCTCCTGGAGGGGACGGCTGGGTCCCTGGTCCTGCTGGACCGCGGGGACACAGGTATCTCACCCTAAATAGAGAAGTTCTCTGCTCCTAGAAGTGATCTAGGACCAGTTCACCTTATTCACAACCCTGTCCCAAACATATCATGAGGAAAGCCGGAATAGCTCTGCTCACAGGGCGTCTTTTTTGTCATTAACTGACCAGATATAAACACTGAGGTCTGCTCTTATCAATGGGATTTGAGAACACGATGTCTTTTCCCATCGTAATCAGGCATTGATCTGATGAACGCTGCAGTGCTGCTGTGCCTGTTTTTCCTGATTTTTTTTTTTTTTTTCCTGAGTTACATTGATTTACTCCATGTGAAGTGAACATTAAACTGTTCTGGTGTCAAACTGTGTTTAGAGCCACTGGTGCGACACCCAGACTTCCGTCTGTTTGCCTGTATGAACCCAGCTACAGACGTGGGGAAGAGGAACCTCCCTCTGGGTATCCGAAATAGGTGAGTAAGAGAGGGAAGGCCATAGTGGTTAGTAATCATCTTCCTGTGGCTCAGAGTGAAGGAATATGACCCAGTCAGTGGTTTTGGGTTTATTTCCTGAACATGATAACATAGCTTAAATATTCATGATATAAATAAAATTCTTCTTACAGTATATCCTAGCTCCAGAATAGTGGAATAAGTTGCCTCTCTTTGTCGTATTCTCTCACTGAACACATTCAAAAAATGCCTCAAATCTCACCTCTGTCAAATCTATCTGACCACTGAACCACTAAACTTTAGTGTGAGTTCAAGAGGAGGAAAAATGGACTCAGTAAATTCTTGGATTGTTTCTTAGGACTGGTTTTGTATACTGACCTGCATATTTCACAGGTTCACAGAGTTATATGTTGAGGAGCTGGAGAGTGATTGTGACCTGCGGGTCTTGGTCTCAGACTACCTCAGAGGCCTGAACGTGAACCGCACCATCATCCACGGCATCATAAGGTCTGAACCGCGCCTGGTCGTGCCACTGTTTTCACATGAAAAGCTTTTCAGATGTATTTTTTTTTTCTTTTTTTTTCAACAACACATATTTGCCTTATGAATTTGCTTGAGCACAACTAAACCATAAAAAATGAGTCATCATTTTCATTCATTTGAATAATTACATTTTGAATCATTTCAGTAATTAAAAAAAAAATTTGATGAATGGGTATCCTCTCCAGTCTCAGTAACGCGGCGCTCTCTTTTTTCTGTTTCGTTTTTTTCTTTTTTTTTTTTTTTTCCTCAGTTTTTATCTGGCAGTGAGAAGAGAGGCTCAGTCACGCTTGGTGGACGGGACAGGCCATAAGCCTCACTACAGCCTGCGAACCTTGTGCCGCGCCCTGAAATACGTAGCGTCTAACCCCTGCTACAGCATCCAGCGCTCTCTCTATGAGGTAACACGGTCCCACCGGCCTTACAGGAATTTTACACCAGTGTATTGGGTGTGAACATCACTGCTTGCAGCAGAATTACCCCGGGGGGAGCGAGTGACGCTACCTCGTCTTTTTCGTGACGTCTTTTTTCCCCCCACAGGGTTTCTGTCTGAGCTTCCTCACCCAGTTGGATCGAAGCTCCCATCCTGTGGTGGAGAAACTGGTGTGTCAGCACATACTGGGAGGCAATATAAAGTGTCTCAGACAAGTAAGAGCAGCTACAGTCAGCTAAGAGCTGTCTGAGATTCCTTTTTCTGAACCCAACATCAGATTATATTAATCACATCAAATGACGAATGGCTTCCTGCCTCGATATTAGATTAACCTCCTTCTCTTATAATCAGCACGTCCCAAATTAAGTGGCGTGCCCCCACTCTAATTAATAACCTAACCCAACGTAGCAGTAACGCAATCTTTACTGAATCTGCCAAGTCTTACATGCTCTAAAGACATTTTTCTTTTTTTCTTTTTTTCTTGTATTTTGTCATTCGTTCCAGTTTCTCTGTGTGTGTATGTATCATTTCAGACAGGTTTAACAGTGGCTTCGGTGTTTTGCCGAGGTTTTGTGGTAAATATTTGAAGCCGTTATATGGTATTATGGTCTCTGATCCCGGTGGTCTTCTGTCCTGTGTCTCTCCAGTCCATTCCTGAGCCCAATAACCGACGCTGTGTCCAGATTGAGGACTACTGGGTCACTCGGGGTGACATGGAACCAGCCCTGGACCCCAACTACATCCTCACCCCCTCCGTCAAGCTCAACCTGCGTGACCTGGCTAGGGTGGTGTCCGCCGGGTAGGAAAATACGGCCTGTTCCCTCCGTCGCTCCGCCGATCAATTGACTCGTCAATAGTTATTTCTCTAATGAATTGACTCTGTCGTAGTCTATTTTGGTTTTTGTAGTGTTAGTGGTGCTAAATGTCCGTTCAGGATGAGCTCTGCGGGTTTGAACGACTTTTTAGTTGGTTTTTTTGTTTGTTTGTTTGTTTGTTTTTTCTCATTATCTGTCGTGAGTCGGAGCTGTGAATCACGGATTTTTTTTTTTTTGCGCCCTGCGTGTTTGTTTGTGATGCTTGTGTCAATTGTTCCAATTGATCTTTGCCCTTGTTAATGAGGTTATCCCAGTTCTCTCAGAACAGTGACCTTTCCATCAGATTCCGCACACAACTCGGCACCATTCACTTCTTACTCAAAACCCTCTTCTCTCACACTGATTCCTACTCGACATCTCTCTAAGCTGAGATTTTTTTTTTTTTTTTGGGATTCCGCAGAATCCACCCAGTTCTGATCCAAGGAGAGACGTCTGTGGGAAAGACCAGTCTTATCAGGTGGTTGGCGACTGCCACTGGTAACCAGTGTGTGAGGATCAACAACCACGACCATACTGACATCCAGGAATACATCGGCTGTTACACCTCAGACGATCACGGGAAGCTGGTCTTCAAAGAAGGTAAATGCCCAAAAAAAAAAAAAAAAACACCCAAAACAAGAGGATTGTTTATACAGTGCCTATATAGTCTGTTATAATGTGTATTGAACTTTATTTAAATCTTTGTATGGATTTGTTTTCTCCACAGGTGTTCTTATAGATGCTATGCGAAAAGGCTATTGGATCATTTTGGATGAGCTGAATCTGGCCCCCACTGATGTTCTGGAAGCCCTGAACAGGTTACTGGATGACAACAGAGAGCTGTTCATCGCTGAGACGCAGGAGGTGGTGAAGGCGCACCCCAGATTCATGCTGTTTGCTACCCAGAATCCTCCGGGACTTTATGGTGGAAGAAAGGTACTCTCTAATGGACATGCAGATGTAGGGCAGTAGTAAAGATATCATGAATGCAAACCCAACAGAGAAAAACAAAACCCATGAACCTGCTGTTGCCCCCCTTATTACATAGTATACGAATAGGTTGTGACTGGTCTTTGCTGTATTTTGGTATAGTATATAATTCATTGGTGGACTTTTTTTTTCCAGGTGCTGTCCAGGGCTTTCAGGAATCGTTTTGTGGAGCTCCACTTTGATGAGCTTCCCAGTACAGAGCTGGAAACCATTTTACACAAGAGATGCAGCCTGCCGCCTTCTTACTGCACCAAACTGGTCAAAGTGATGCAGAACCTGCAGGTCAGGAGACGAGCAGACAGAGAATCTCTTTAGAACACGCTATGATTATGTAACACTCATAGTTAATGTGCCTATGTGTTTGTGTGTCTTTGGTGCAGTCTTTGCGCAGGGGCTCCAGCGTCTTTGCCGGAAAACACGGTTTCATCACTCTGAGAGACCTGTTTCGATGGGCTGAACGCTATAGGTTGGAGGAGCAGACTGATTCTTCGCGTGATTGGTTGCAACATCTAGCTGATGATGGTAAATCCTACTTAAACATATCAGATTTTCCCACATGTGTTGTCTTCTGAGACGGCAGCCTTTTTTTTCTCATCAGAGTACTGAACAAAAAGAGTAACTATTGTATTGTTGGTGTTTAACTTGTGTTATATGTCTTTTCCTGCTTTAGCTAATGTTACGTGACCATTTTTACCTGTTAGAAGTTATAGATGATAACTTTTTCCATAAAATGTTGCATAAACCCTGATTGCTGTTGACAAACTTCATGAAATTCCCAAGAAGAGTTTTAAAAAAGTTTTTTTTTATTTATATGAAGCTACATTCTTGCTGTCTTTCACCTCATGATTCACCTCATATTTTTCTCTCTCAGGGTACATGTTATTGGCAGGCCGGGTTAGGAAACCCGTAGAGGCACAGACCATTCAGAACATTCTGGAAAAGCATTTCAAGAGGACCATAAACCCAGATGCCCTTTTCTCTGAGGCTCAGGTCACCACCCAATTTAGTGAGTGCATAGCGGGTCACAGCAGGTCACAGCTGAACACTATTGGACCATGATGGAATCATTTCAAGATTTGGTCGATTATGTTCAATTGCAGCTCACTTAAATATTGCACCGCTGCCCATCATTATGTTAATGTAAACATATCAGCCCAGACCACAGTGAACCATGACTGAGACAAATACTGAATCCACTGTGCTATGTGATGAAACTGATATCTTGGGCTTATGCTCTGTAGTACTTCAATCTCAGAAACATTCTTTTGTCTCGTATACATTACTGAATAACAGCAATATGAAATGTGAGGTGCATGGATCTTCATTTTTTCGGTGGATTTTTAATAGCCATGAATGCTAAATTGGCCTCAGCTGTGATATTCTGTAAGATGTGTGTACTTTTTGATTGCTCCGCTTTGATTGGTTGCATATGAGAGCCCCGTCAGCTCTGGTCCTCTGATTGGCAGGTCCGTTCGTGGACAGTATCGCGGGCGTGCCTGAGGAGTTTGGTCATGTGGTGTGGACACAGAGTATGAGGAGACTGGCGGTACTGGTGGGGCGGGCGTTGAGATTCGGCGAGTCTGTCCTGCTGGTGGGGGACACTGGGTAAGATTTGAAATTTCAAGTGAGCCCCTCAAGTGAAAACACACTCACACACACATGAAACACCTGGACTTAAGACCTTTTTCTATCGTTCATGTTCCACAGCAAACTAAAACACGTTCAGAATTGTATCTGTTGCCTATAGCATTAACTGTCTCGGCTACACTGACAGTGTGATTTCAGATGAACATCATTTTATCTATCAAATGAGTTAAAATAGTAAATATTGTATACTGTGATGGTTATGATAACTCAGTGTTTACCTTCATTTATAGATGTGGAAAGACAACTATTTGCCAGTTGTTTGCTGCTCTGGCGGGTCAGAAGTTCTTCTCTCTCAACTGTCACCTCCACATGGAAACATCAGATTTTTTGGGTGGGCTGCGTCCAGTCCGCCGCGGCGGAACAGAACAGGTGAGATTCTGGGCCTGTACTGGGCCTCAATCAAAATTCAGACTTTTAAAACTTTTAAGTTTAAAAACGGGAAGTTAAGTTCAAAAACTTTTGAGTTCAAAAACTATGAAGACTTAGGTGAAAATGTTCTCATCATCTATTTTATTCAGGCTGAAGATGGACGACTTTTTGAGTGGCACGACGGACCCCTTGTTCTCGCCATGAGACAGGGGGGCGTGTTCCTCATGGATGAGATTTCATTGGCTGACGACTCTGTACTGGAGAGACTTAACAGGTGAACACACACACACACACACACACACACACACACACACTGGGACATCCATTAAATATATGTCTACAAAGCTGACTTGTATTGGTTGTAATGACCTTGTTTTCCCCTCTGACCCATTCAGTGTGTTGGAGACAGAGAAATCTTTGGTGCTGGCTGAGAAAGGCAGTGGTGAAGATGACGATGTGGAGCTTATCGTAGCAGGGCCTAAATTCAGACTGGTGGCCACCATGAACCCTGGAGGAGACTTTGGGAAGAAGGAGGTTGGTGTAGACCCACACTCATTCACTTGCTTCTTTCTGTGGAGTATTTGCAGAAATAAGAAGTGGTTCTTAAAAAAAGGAGCTATAGTATCATGTGGTGAAATGAATGTGTGTGTCTGTCCTTCTGTCTGTCTGTGTGTCCAGTTGTCGCCTGCCCTGAGGAACAGGTTCACTGAGATCTGGTGTCCTCAGACTAACAGCCGCAGTGACCTGATGCAGATCATCCAGCACAACCTGAGACAGGGCCTTTCCCTGGACGAAAACGACCACCAAGGTTCCCCCGCCTACATTTTTCTCCTTGGCAAAGGTTCCACATATCTGTACGGCTCCCAAGTAAAGTGTCCGCTCCCATTGAGGATTTAGGAGTACTTGAACAAAGTACTTGAAACGTGAAATGATAGGTGGAAGCCATCCCTCTCTTCTCTGTCCACAAAAGCTAAATTAGATGCAGTTGAGATTAACAAGTGCTGAATAAATGCAGAGAACTTCCACCACTTCTTCTGAAGTTTGACTTAGAATTTCCTCTCTGACCTTCTCAGGAAAGGACATCGCTGAGCTCATGTTGGACTTTATCGACTGGCTGACCAATCAGGACTTTGGCCGTCACTGCATACTGAGTGTTAGAGACATCCTGTCGTGGGTGAACTTTCTGAACCAGGTGTCTGAACGCGATGAAGACGGTTTTATGACCATGGGAGGGGCGGAGGAAGAGGAGCCAGAGTGGAATCTGCGTCTGGACACCGTCACAGCCTTCATCCATGCCGCCTGTCTGGTTTACGTGGACGGCATCGGTTCAGGTGGGTATAGTGAGCAAAGTCGACTGGACCACGTTCAGTGATTTTGAAGAGATTACGTTTTCCTCTAATTTATTCTTCGACTTTTTGCAGGTATACTTCAATGTCAAATCTGTTACACACAGTTGTACATTTCTTTGAGAGAAAATATTGTGCTATTACAATGTTTTCATTTCATGTATTACAAGCTATTATAAAGTAGGTTGTTTTAACAGAATTGTCCTAAAGAAAACCTGTGAATCTCATTCAAGTCCATCATGCATACACATGCATATATGTATACACATATACATATACATATATATATATATATATATATATATATATATATATATATATATATAAACTTTGAACTTTGAACTTCGTCTTCATGCTCTGTGACAGGCACAACGGTGTCGGCTGCAGAGAACGCTCTGGCTGCTCGTAAAGCCTGCCTTGGCTTCCTGCGGCAGCGGCTGGGCAGAATAACTCAGCTGGACGAGGAGATGCGGGACGCCCTGCGTGTCTATGACATTAGCCTGCCCAGAGAGCCCCAGTGGGGAGAGGACTTCTTTGGCATCGACCCCTTCTACATCGCCTCAGGTGGAGCCATTTCGCCTAACTTGGAAAATTCATTTGTGTTTACAGACTTTGTTAGCAACCCTTCTCCTGCTACCTATAGCTGAAATACTGTAACCGTTAGAATCTTCAAACAGTATATTAATGCGTTATTTTCTGCTTCAATTGTGCTGTCATCCACTGCAGTCAAAATTATTTAAAATGGTTTAAATCGACGTGTATCTTAACTCATACATAAAGAAGATTTTCGTAAGGAAGTATTGTTAAACACAGTCCGGCTTTCCTGGCTCTGACAGGTCCAGAGAGTGAGGGGCGGAGTCTGTCTGGTTATGCCCTGGCTGCGGGCACCACGGCCATGAATGCCCAGAGGCTTCTACGAGCCCTGAAACTACAGCGCCCCATACTGCTGGAAGGCTCACCTGGCGTGGGCAAAACCAGCTTAGTGGCAGCTCTAGCAAAGGCCTCTGGGAACCAGCTCGTCAGGATCAATCTCTCTGAACAAACTGTAAGATGTTTGTAGTTTAGTGTATTTTTTTTTTTAATACTGGCCTGTTACACACGTATGAATCTAATATAGCTGTCTCCAAAGCACTCCGAAACAAATGTGAACAGGTCTGAGAAGTGACACAACATCTTATGGCTCTTATAATAGATAAGTGCCATAGATTGTGAATGTAATAGTCAGCCGATGATAATCTCATCTCATGATGTCATTTCCTGTTGCGACAGGATGTGACTGATCTGTTCGGTACGGACTTGCCGGTTGAAGGAGGAAAAGGAGGAGAGTTCGCCTGGCGTGACGGGCCGCTCCTGGCGGCACTTAAAGCCGGCCACTGGATCGTCCTGGATGAGGTACACAGTCAGAACCAGATTCCTCTTCAGTTTCTTACCCATTTCAGTCAATATAGATATTTACATATGATTTACTATAGAATTGCATTAAATTTATGAATGCACTCACCATTGTATTGCAAACCCAGGTTTCTATAAAGGTTCAGATATTACTGAGCAGTGGTTACTGGAAGCCCAAAGATGATATTGAACTTGTTGAGTTTTGTTGTGTATTGTATGTGAGATCCTATTGATGTTGATCTGATTGCATCCACTCCTCCACAGTTGAATCTTGCCTCCCAGTCTGTGTTGGAGGGACTGAATGCCTGTTTTGATCATCGAGGAGAAATCTACATCCCAGAGCTGGGTATGAAGTTTCATGTGCAGCACGAAAAGACAAAGATCTTTGGGTGTCAGAATCCCTTCACCCAGGGCGGGGGGCGTAAAGGCCTACCCAAATCTTTCCTCAACAGATTCACCCAGGTTTGTGCATCATTTTGTTCAAACAGTACAATTTAGCATGTTTAAATATCTTCTTTACGTTTGAGTGTCGTCATATTTCAGTCCGTCTCAGAATAATATCATTTTCTGACAGAGATTTTGAGGCATTCGCTAAACGGTATTTAAATGTTACCCCTCCAATCAGGTATATGTGGACCAGCTCACCACTGAGGACATGGAGTTTATAGGAGAGTCGATCTTTCCCACAATTGAAAAACAGATCATATCCAAAATGGTGCAGTTCAACAACCGGGTAAGTACACTAATGTCCAACTAAACTATACCTTTTCATATATTCCTCCCTATCAAGGACGCCATCTAGCTATTTTGAGCATAAGACTGTTTGTTTGTTTAGAAGCTCACCTTGTCCATAAGAAAACAAGCTAATAATTCCACCATGCAAATTTGTTTACATGTCCTTTGTGTCTTACAACCTACAAAATATTTGTGATGTGTAAATAATTCTTTATATTTGCTCTTTTGTAGCTGGTTCAAGAAGTAATGGTGGAAAGGAAGTGGGGTCAGAGAGGAGGCCCCTGGGAGTTTAACCTCCGTGACCTTTTCCGTTGGTGTCAGCTGATGCAGACTGACCAATCACCCGGGTTTTTCAACCCTGGCCAGCACGTGGGACTGGTGTATGCAGACAGGATGAGGACAGAGGCTGATAAAGCCCAGGTGACTGCGTGGTTTCTGTTGGTGACGTTTATTCTGTACTGATATCATGTGATGCAGCCGTGAGTGACGGGATCGTGCTCTGTGTGCAGGTGCTGTCGGTGTTTAGGAAGGTGTTTGGGGAGGACTTTGAACCCTACACAGGCTCCAGGCAATTCCATATCACACCACTCAATCTACAGGTTTGGTCATAGCCTCTTGTAATTTATCTACTTTTTGCCTGGAAATTTGTTGTGAATGCTTTGTGGAATCCCACAGTTACTCTGTGATATTAAACTTTGGTTTTACAAATAATACCAAATCAACACATATACAAGCAGAGACCGGCCACTTACACGTTGGGCTAAGAGGACACACGAGTCTAAAATTTTCCACACAAACGCTCTCTTGCCATCTCCTGCCATTGAAAAATCACACAATGATTAAATCAGCATCCAGATACATTAAAATCAAAATGCTAGCGGTGATTAGAGCACACT
This sequence comes from Chanos chanos, assembly GCF_902362185.1. Lineage (NCBI taxonomy): Eukaryota > Metazoa > Chordata > Actinopteri > Gonorynchiformes > Chanidae > Chanos > Chanos chanos. The sequence goes on from NC_044502.1 coordinate 12,776,684, forward strand.
TCCTCGCTCCTTCTCCCAGGTGGGCTTCTCGGTCCTGCAGCGTAGCGGAGGGGCCCCGGTGGCCCTGGATCCTCCCCTGTCCATCTTGCACCAGGGTCTCCGGCCCCTGGAGTCTCTGATGAAGTGTGTGGAAATGGGCTGGATGGCGATACTGGTTGGTCCCACGGCCAGTGGGAAGAGCAGCCTGGTGCACCTGCTGGCTCTCCTCACCGGCCACCGCCTCAGAGTCATGGCCATGAACAGCGCCATGGATACCACGGAACTGCTCGGTGGTTTTGAACAGGTGAGTCATTAGTGGAAAGTGCTGGGGGGGATCAAATATAATGGTAGATTATTTGCTCTTTTTCGTGATTGTTTTCAAAGCTGTTAAAAAAGAGAAATTTTCCCGCAAAAAAAAAGGTATCTTTTCCTGACTGGACTGGACTCTGTTGTCCAGGGTATGGATTCTCCATAGACTTATGGCCTAACAGTAAATTACTGATCGTCTTTCATATATCTGAAACCCGGAGGGAAGTTTCACTTCCTTCGCTTGATCATCATGTTACTGGGTTTTTTTTGCTCCCAGGTTGACGTCATCCGCCCCTGGCAGCAGGTTCTGGAGAGCGTAGACTACGTGGTTGCCATGGTGACTCGGCGTGGGCTAATGTCACTCGACGGGGCTGTACAGGACACAGAGTTCCTGTTGAGTACGTGGAGTGCATTCCGACGCTGGCTGAGGGAAGAGGGGTTGGACAGAACTGAGGGAACCATTACTTTTGAAGCTCTGAACAAACTGGAGGTCATCATCGTCCTGCTTCACAAACTCAACACCAAGCTGAAAGTCTTCACAGGTACGACTTTTGAAACCAACACCTTAGTCCAGACACATCTGAGAATTTCAATACTTTTTAACTCAAAATCTCATATGTCTTATATGTATCTTTTTTTTTTGTGTGTGTATTTTGAAAATCCTTTGAATGCTAAGTGTGCATTCAGGAAACGTCTGTTTTCTCACTCCTGTTCACTTCATTTCAGGGCTCTGTCCCCAACCTCACACCTCAAACACTTTGCACCTCATTCCCAGCTAGTTTGACCCATACGTCATCTTACACAGCAAACATTTTACACCTCACGTACTTCACGTCTCAAATGCCTCATTCACTGAACCTCAAATACTTTATATCCTAAGTTCATCATAAAACGGATAAATCTTATATCTAAGACACTTTATTACAATAATACATCTTCCTTAGACCAGGAAAACTTCACAGGTCATATATGTCAAACTTACAACTACTCATCATGTTTAACTGCGGCATTTGACTGTGTTCTTATGCGTCGGTCTGGCGTTCTCCTCCACAGACATGTCGAAGTTACAGGTGGACTTCACTCTGCTGAAGGAGCGTCTGGCTCAGATGGAAGATGGTTGGAGCCATGGAGGCTTTGAGTGGCTGGATGGTACTCTGGTACAGGCCCTGCAGGCTGGAGACTGGCTCCTCATGGACAATGTCAACTTCTGCAGGTTTGTAGAGGCCAGAAACACAGAGAACCAAAAACTGTTTCATGTATTTGTAGAGAATGAGTGACGTAGTGTATGTAATGATGTTTTGTCTCTAATTGTCATTAACTTGGCAATGTCCCAGTGAGAAGGTTCATAATCTGTGTGTGTGTGTGTGTGTGTCTAGCCCATCTGTTCTGGACCGTTTGAACGCCCTCCTGGAGCCTGGTGGATCACTGACCATTAACGAACGTGGGGTCATCGACGGCACTACACCCACTATCACCCCTCACCCCAACTTCAGGTACAAACTCTACCTACGGAGATCTACATATTACCTGAGAAATCACTCTGAAATCTAATACTTGTCATGTCATAACTCCTGAGACGTCATGTCTTTTTACAACTTCACCGGACACATAGTGTGGTTCTTCTTGTATTTCACTTCAAACAGTATAACTCAGATGCTCCTCAGTCCCCGGGCTGAATTTTGACCATTTCGTTTCTTGTTTTCGTAGGTTGTTTCTCACCATGGATTCCATGCATGGAGAAATCTCGCGGGCGATGAGGAACAGAGGTGTGGAAATCTATATTCCGGGTGAACACGAGGGCGTTTGTTGGGACTCACTGGATGTGAAAACGGTGTTACACACACTTGGAGTGACAGGAGATTGCGTGTGTGATCTCCTAATATCCGTTCACTCAGAAATCAAGGCCTCCATTTGGGGTGAGACACTATACCTATAAGCATTTGTTACAGGACCCCATGTCGGGTTGGACAGATGTAGACATGTGTTTTTACAGCATGGCCACGCAAGGCAACTTCTGTCTTGTAACAGATTATATTACCTCTACAATTATGCCCACCTAATGGTGAATAATTATGCCAATCAACACAAAGCAGCTTTGTGACCCCACACTAGCACACACATATTATTTTCACTAATGCAAATTTGAACCAAATTCTACACTGTAATGGTAGTTTCCATAGGATTTTTCAAAAGCTTGCACTGAGTTGGTCGTTTCAGAGCCAAACCAGAGAGAGGCATTATGTAACAACATACATAACAACGATCGTATTGTATCTATGACGACAATAACGCTCATCCTCGTTATTCGTCCAGACTCCCCGGCCTCGTCCGTATCCTCCCTGCTCCACGCCGCTGCCCTGTTGTCCAGTCAGCTCCAGAGAGGAGTGGATCTGCCCAGTGCTCTCCAGCAGACCTGCGGAGAAGTTTACGCCCTGTGTCAGCGCACCACCGCCAGCCAGCAGGTACGCATGCACGTGCGCGCGCACACACACGCGCACACACACACACACAAACCACTCCTGTAAAACACTTACATAATAAGAGACTGGTTTTGGTAACATGGCATTCAGCAGTCTATTCTGATTAATTGATTGCATCTATCCCATTTTTCAAGACTTTTTAATTAGTTTATTCTGTTTTGATACTGAAAAGTTTTAAGACAGTCCCTGGCTTGTACGATACAGCATTAAAAGCAGTGTTTTAAAACTTAGGTCGGTTTTCGTCATTCATGAGTATTTCGTTGACTCAAAGACAACGATATAGCATTATTTCATGATAATTATTTTTCTGATCAATTGCCCTGTTTTTCTCTCTCTGTCCGTCCCTGTGTCTCTCTGTGTATACAAATATATATCCCTTGTCACCCTAGAGAGCTCAGGAATTGATCGAGAGTCAGTTAGCGGTGTTGGACACAGAGGGTTGGGGTAGTGGGTTGTTGTGTGCAGGAGTATGGCCAGACCACCTCCCCTCTGCTCTGCTGTCCACCGAGGACTCCTGCTTCTCCAGCGTGCTCAGGGACGGCCAGGTGCTCTCCTTCTGCCTTAACACACTCAGCCTGCACGGCAAGAGGTGAGAGCAACATCATACAGTCAGAGTCCGGATCTCTGTTATTTGCATCTAGAGCCAATCGTTAATCGATAGTTTGAAAATAAGTACGTTGACTCTATATGTGCATGCCTGTTTGTTCAGGAGTGGTCCGCTGAGCCTCGTCGACCTGCAGAGGGCGATGCAGAGCGGGGCGGTACACGAAGGTCAGCTGTTCTCCGGAGGGGGGTTGGAAGGAGGGGTGAGCGACGCCCTGCGTCTTTTGCCCACAGCGGTTAGGATACTGACGGAGAGAGCATCTCACAGTGACTGGGTTCTCAGGACCAGCTGGCTCTCCCATCTCACCAAGTCCTATAAACACGCTCCAGGTAATCCTCACGTGGAATATTGTTAATGTGGAATCACTTGTAATAAGGCTGCAAAACAGCTTTAGTCTAACGTTCGTCTCAAACGATTTTAAATTTTTATGTCACTTTCACTTCCCAGTTAGAGGCTCTCGTTTTATACAGTGTTGTGATGAAATTGGACCTAAGTACTGTGAATTCTGTGACTGACGTTGTGAGGCTGTTCTGAGATCAGTTTTTTTTTTTGTGTCAGATGCGGCATTGGTACAGCTGGAGGCAGGAAGTAAAGCCCTGAAAGCTGTGTTCAGCAGCAAACTCAGCACAAAGGGCAGATCCCTGACTGAGCTTCTCCAACCACACAGCACAGGTAAAACACACACACACACACACACACACAGACACACACATTAAACAAACATAAGCCACTGTGACTGCATCAGTCAGTCCAGCAAGGGGAAAAGTCTTGTCTCATTATCCTCAACTTCTCTGCCATGTTTTGCCTAGAATAGCACTGAATACCCCTCTTTGCCTGCTAGGCAGGTTTTAATCATTAATTTTTCTTTACTCCGGTTAATTGTCTATTCAGAGCGATAATCAAGTAATCAGTAAGCCCAAAAAACGTAAATCTGTCTAAAAACCAGAGGGATTGTGTGTTTGAACACAGAGCATTAATCATTGCCCCATACCCAAGGCTCTTAACAGAATTACTCTAGAGACATGTAAGATCTGATGCAAAGCGTTCTCATGTTTTGACACTCTAACATAAAAGTCTCTGTTCACAGATGATTACAGGATCCTGGTAGACATGCGCTGGAACAAGCAGTACCTGGATATTTTAGCCAACTCCTGTAATTTTGAGGATGAGGAGCGCTACCAGGAGTTCATGGAGGCTCTGAACGCCGTCGCTAACAGGTCAGCGGGGAGCGCGTTTGGGTACCTGACCACGGCTAATGAGGCTGTTAACGAGTACATCTCATATTCTGTCTTTTTTTTTTTTTTTGCTCTGTCCTGGCAGAATCGTTTTACTGATGGACCGGGAGGAAAGGGCTGCGGTTGGGAGCAGTGCCGGAAATTCATCACCTCACAACAGCGCTCTACGACTGGCTACCGCCTTTTCTAAAGGTATACACACACACACACACACACACAGATACATAAACACTCACACTATCTCTCGCTCTCTCGCTCTCTCACTCTCACTCACACACACACATACAGAGACCCGTAATGCAGTACATCAACGCTGAGTGTTATATGTCCTTGAGGTTAAGCATTAGATGCTTAAATATAGTTTTTTCTGCTAAAATACCATTTTTCTGATCTTTTTTTTTTTTTTTAAAGGAACCGTGGACATCGGTCACCTGCCCCACCCAGTGCTGGTTCATCTGCGCTCCTTCTTTGACCTTTGGGATTCCTTTGTGCTGCAGGCAGTGCAGACTGGCCAGCCCTACATATCAGACCACCTCATGTTTGAAGTGTGTATTTTATTTACTCTTTATTACCCCGTTGTCATTTTTCTTCACTGCAGAGTGGGGGTTTTTTTTTCGAAACCACCTAGAAGTTCCTTTTTTCGGATTAAGCTGACCGTTAGTCTGTAACACGTCTGTCTGGTTGTAAGCATTGTTGATACGGCGACCCAGTATGACTTCAGTCTAGACCGACGTGAACTGCTTTGACCGCTCGCTGGACTAGTCATTGGAGTTAAATGGCAGTGTCACAGCATAGGCACAGATAAAATGTGATGTCATTTGTGTGCACAGATCCTGCAGTTGCTGCAGTGGAGAGATCGTTTCTGGCACGTGTGTAACTCTCTGTCGGCGGACGCACGTGGCGTGTGTGTGCTGTCATTACACTGGCAGTGGGTACACAAACATCTCATCCTGAGGCTTCCTCAGCTGCTGCTAGGAGACAGTAACTATGAGTGAGTACCAAAACAAACTTAAGGCTGGTGTCTTGAATGCATACGTTATCTTTACTCTTATGTGTGCAGTTAGAGGAGAACGATGAATAAAAGTAATTTTTATAATCATGTGAATCGCCTTGAGTTCATGATCCTGTCTCGAGGCACCAAATATCATAGTGTTATTTGTCACAGATTTGTTTACGCAGTGTTCAATTTTATTTGTTTGTTTGTTTATTTATTTTTTTTTTTTTCACACGAGTAGCTGCAAAAGGATTTTATGGGATCTTCCCACTGTCTGTTAGCTCTGTCAGTTTTGTTGTTATTTACAAACAGAATGCTCATTTTTTGTTTGTTTGTTTGTTTGTTTCTGTGTCTCAGGGGACAGCAGGAGCTCCAGACCATATCCTCGGCCATCCAGAATACTCTGTCCAGCTCTGCCTCCGTGGCATCAGCTCTGAAGGGCATTCAGAAGACCTTAGGAAAGCCCCTTCCATATAAGGTTCCATGAACTTCCATAAATGTTCCATAAACACGTGTTCATAATGCTCAATTAGGGCAGCACAATGAATCATAACTGGGATTTCAGCCTCCGTGATAAAGTGAAAAGCTGAGATGAATTATCTCCGTTTGTTTGCAGTTGGCTTGTGAACCAGCACCGAATAGACTTTTTCTCTTTCAGTTTTAAAAAGTAAAAAAAAAAATGGAAGAGGCTGAGAATGGTGTCACCGAGGAGCACCACAAATTGTTTAAACACTGTTTAACTGACTCCCTTGTTTTCTGGTTGTTTTTTTAATCGGGGTTTGGGGGCGGGAGGTGGTTGGACTATTGAGATGCTAATTACTCTGCGTCCTCACTGCAGTTGGAGTCCGTGGCGGAGTGTGCCTCACGCTTGCGAGTCCTGAGCCGGGTCTTAGACATCAGGGACTTGCGACTAGACAGCAGCTTAGCATCTCTATGGAAACAAGAGCTGTCCCGTCTCCGGGCTGTTGCTATGGGCCTGGATTCCAAAGAAAGCCTTCTGGAAGCCTGGGGCTTGATCTTACAGGCCAACCTGCAGCTGGAACCACAGGCCTCAGGTCAGAAAAATAAACCTCCCTTCAGAAGTTTGCATAAATACATAAACTACCATCAGCTGCAGCTGACACATCTCACAACTATTGACAGATATTCATAAATTGCTATCACTTTTTGTATTTTACTACTAAAGTCACACCATAAAGCAGGTTTTGGTAAGCTGATGCTTACCTATACCCGATCCTTACTTGCTTTAAACAGGACTTAATATTTTTGCAGTCACCGTAGAGGGATTGTAACAGAACAAACAGTTCATTTTGATTTTGAATGAGCTCTAGTGTTGGATGGTTTGCCTTTATAAAACTGTGGTTTCGTGCCTGTGGTTACACCATGTCAGTGGTTTCCCACTTTTAATGGTAAATTTTGTGGTGTTAGGTGTTTTAGAGAGGCTGGTTTCCTGTGTGGAGAAGCAGCAGGGTTACATGGCTGCCTGCGGTCTCCTGGACTCTCTGTCCGAAGTGCCTCGCGAGGAAGAGATGGCGGACAGCACCCCTCCCTGTCGGGAGATGTTACTGCAGCTGGCGCGCAAGGCCCAGCTCTGGCCTGCACTGGAACAACTGGCTGTGCTTAACCAAATGAGAGTTACTGCAGACCTGCTACAGCTTTCGGTGTCACAGGGGTGCGACGTCAGACTAAAGAATCATTTTATCTCGTTTGAGCTCATTGTTAAATTCGCCCCTTAGGCACGCTGAATGTGCTCAGCATATGCTAAATATAAGTCCAAAGAAGTAATAGTTTGCTGATTTGTCGCAAATCAAGAACTTTTTTTTTGACTGTGTACACGCCAAAGTATTGTACATTTGCCATAGATGTTTGCACAACTTGACCTTAGGCTGTAGGGTTTAAGCTCATTTTTCTTATTTGAAAGGTTTGTCCTTAGTCAGCCTGACTTTCTGTTTCCTCAGGGATAGAGAGGCAGAAAGCAGTGTACAGAGGGATCTTTCCCATCACCTACATTTCTGTATGCAGTCCACCCCCCTGAATGCTCGACAGCTCCAGCCTCTATGGTTCCTTCTTAACACTGAGAGGGTCTGTGAAGAAATCCAACCTACACGGTTTTTTTCATTTTTATCGACCGTTCTTTCTCTTTTCGCTTTTTACGCAAACGGTATTTCTTATTCTGCTGTCCCGAATCTGCTAACATTGGCAACAGATTGTTTCGAGGGTGTCTTTGATGTTTTCCATTAGTCTTCTTGTATCTGTTCTCTGAATCTACTGTATCCTGATTGTGGTGTAATTCTCCTCCCAGCCTGCAGAGGAGCTGCAGTTGGTGTGGTGTGAGCTGCTGTCTGAAGCTCTGGCGGCACTGTGGTGCAGTAGCGTGACCTCAGACCCTGAACGCTGGTTGAAGTGGAGCCCTCTTGGTCCCGAAGAGAAGAAGATCTTCCGTTCACTGTTGGGACCCTCTGACACGGTGTGTGTGTGTGTCTGTGTGTGTGTGTATATACACTTGCTTATATGGATTTATATGTCTTTTTTGGGTGCTATGTGTCAGGATTGTGTTAATTTATCAGTAGATGTCGATAACCATTTGGATGGTTTGACAGTGAACTTGACAGAATCCCTTGACATCCTCAGGGTCCTGGAATGCTAAGCCGAGCAGTGTGGTCCAGATGCATGCTGGGAATTTTGAGCAACGCTGAGGCAGGGGTGCACTGGGACCCCACCGGCACAAGTTTCCTCAACTCCTCCCATGTGACTTTGGGAGAATGGCGAGAGAGGACTGCCCAGCTCCAGGACCTGAGTGCAGTGCTGTGGGACAACATGGCCCTCCCTGCTTTATCTGACTTCAGGTCAGCGACTTAACACTACACACACAGCCATAGCATCAGACACAGTGTTACAGATAAAATGGACTGGAACATTATCACAGATATGGAGGGGATCAGTTTCCCGCCCAAGGATTGAGCAGAATCCTGAGTTGAATTACACATTAATGTAAAAATTAAAAATGAAATTTAGTTTTGTTATAAGTGAAATAGTACGTAGACATTTATGGCAGAGATTCCTGAAAACGGTTGGTCTCTGTATGTGCGGCCTTGTGTGGCCTTGACTGAGTCATTGAACCTTTTACAGGGTTTCTGTTCTGAAACAAGCAATTGTAAGGCGCTATGGAAAAAACTATCAGTTAAGTGTATGTCTGACAGTTTGTATTTATAGGTCACTTGACTCATATATTCCTGATATAGTTTTCAGATGTGGAGGATATGTAGCAAGATGGAGGGTCAAAAATCTCTTTATGTATGTATGTGAATTTGAGGAATGCCAAGACAGGATTTTGGAAATTGAAACACTCTCTCTCTCTCTCTCTCTCTCTCTCTCTCTCAGGAGTACTGACTGTCAGCTGCAGGGTCTGGTTTTACGACGGCAGCTGCTTGCTCTGTCTGACTTGCTGCCCCCCGGCCTGCAGGAGAGCTACACCGAGGCTTGTGACGTCATCACCGAAGGCCAGGACCCCATAGGGGCAACTCAAGAGATCCAGGCTGCCCTCAGAGAAGGCCTGCCTGAAAACCTGCTCCCAGAGGGCTTCTTGGACACTTTGCTAACCTGCCTGCAGCAGTTTGCTCAGAACCGCATCCAAGGGTCCATTCAGCTGGCCCGCTCTGGGGTGTTCTGGGTCAACATGGGTTTGCTTCAGATCCAAGTCTGGACCCCTCAGACCATTTTTGACCCGGCCGTTAAACGGGCATACAAACTCAGCTATGCCCGAGAGGAGGTAAGACTCATAAAAATGTTATTTAATCCTATTTTGACTTTTTTTTCATTTCTATTTACCGTTAGGTAGTTTCGTTTCCCAGTTTTTTTGACCCTGTCTTTAACTGTTTTCCCAGCTGGCCTTACTTCAGGAGGAATGGAGGGCAAGGAGTTTGTCATCCCAGCTGCTGTCAGGGGCGGAGCTTGAGGAGAGCAGTACCACTGATGGATTCCAGCATCCCCGCATCAGGTTAGCCACGCCTCCCAAATCTGACTCAACACCCTGCTCTTCTGTTAAACATAGACAAGACAGTTCTAGGGAACTGAAGTCAGAGAGTTGTCTGATACGTGTTCTCTGATATATATGTGTGCGCGTGTGTGTAGGTACCTGTGGATCCGTATGCAGCAGGTCAGAGAACAGATCACAGAGCTCAGCAGGAAGCAGGCGTGCCGACCCGGCGAACCCCAGTACGGCCGTCTGTACCAGGAGCTCCAGCACTACCTCTGCAGCATCGGCCAACCGGCAGCCGTGGGCGACCTCCTCTCCCACCTGCTCAGGGCCCTGCAGGGATCCGGCCCCAAATCTAGACTGGGGATTCAGAGCCTGCTGAAGGAGGAGGCCGTCTGGCAGGCCTCACAGCAACGCTTCGCCCAGCGACTGGCAGAAGAGTACCCGCTGTACCCGGACGTGGTGGTGCCCCTGAGAGCCGCCATCCTGCAGCTGCAGCACGGCATGCGCCTGGTGGCGTCGCAGGTTTCGTCCTCGCTGACCGCCCTGTCCGGCCTGCCGCGGCTGGTGAGCTGCGCCTTGGGGTTCCCCTCCGTGGGTCCCGGGTGGCCCTCCGACCTGGCGCGGGCCGACTTCCTGTGCTCGCGGGCGTCCCTGGACGTGCTGCGCGGCCTGGGGAAGCTGCTTCCGCAGGGCGAGTCGGGCCGCGTCATTCCCGAACCCGCCACGCTTCTGCTCAACGTCCTGCTCTACGTGCAGTCTCACGCGCTGTCGGCCGGGCACCTCACTCCGGAAACACGAAAGATCTTCAGACACGTCTGTCAGGTAGTAATCCGTGACGGACACGCAGCTCGTCTGTCGCCTGGCCCGATTTGTCCTTTGCGAACTCTTACTTAACCAAGCCTGTTTCTCTCTTGGGTAATACTAGTAAAAACAGTATTATTAGGGACACTTATGGTCCCAGACACCGGAATTGAGCTTGACTGATGTTGACAGTGGTTCTGAAGATGTTATTTTCTGCGTTGTAGCCAGGTTGTGGGTGTAATTAGCAGGTTTTCAGCTATGTGCTGTGACTGTAGCTGAAGTACAGTGTCTTTAGGGAAACGTGTGCTGTGGTTTGTGTTCAGGCTGTGGTGAACGAGTGGGATGAACAGGAGAGGAGAGCGAGAGAGAAGGAGCAGCAGGAGGCCAGTCTGTACCGCAGCAAGACCACTCAACACGGCTCGGGTCTCACTGAGGAGGAAGAGGAGGAGAGGGAGTTCAGACGCTCCTTCCCCTCCTATCACAAGGTACAGTCACCTCTTTGTGTAACTGTGTGTGTGTTTGTATGTGTGACTGTAAGTGAGTAAGAGTGTGTGTGTGTGTGTGTGTGTGTGTGTACATGCTACTGTTTGAGTGCATGCACTGTGCGTAATTTCATATGAACCACAGAGTACAGTAATTACATGTATGTGTGCTAGAGAGAGTTTAGAGAGAGTTTATCTCCAAACAAGTAACTGTTCTCTATGTTTAGTACCTTAATTTTGTTTGTCTGCCCTCTGTTATGGTCTTCATTCATCTGATTTCTATCCCAGGACTTTGCTGATATTACCGCTGAGCCCAGTTTGGAGCAGCCAGTAAACATTGAGGAGGAAGAGGAAGTGGAGGCGGAGCACAGTGAGAGTGGCTTCCTGACGCCCAGCAGCTTGAACGTAGTCATGCAAGTCCATCAGCGACTCTGCCTATCTTACGCCCAATCACTGTGGTACCAGCCCATTACGCCAACCAATCAGAGCAAGGATCATATCTCCGCCCTTATCTCATCCTATCAGATCACAGCTCCCTTGATAGCACGATTCTACCATCTAATAGGTACGCAATTTAGAATTTCACTCATCATATAAATGTGCGTGTGTATAGATACTGATAGATAAATATACAGTAATGTGTTATGATTATAAATTACATTAACTAGATTGATTGATTGTCATGGCCAAAGAACAGCTGGAATCTCAAAACATATTACTGCAAATTTCCCTTGTGACTAGAGCATAGATAAGTGGTGGTCTGTTTTGGTGCTCTTGAGTGTCCTGTTGGTAATACCTTGCATCCGTAATTTGTTTTTCCAGTGAATAATTCCCTGCTCATTGTCCTGCCCGTGACCCGTGCTGAATCGCGCGTATTTTATTTTTGTCTTGTCAGACTCTGAGATGGACCCCCAGCTGATGGGCTCTCAGCTGATCCTGGGCACTCTCCTCCAGAACTCGGTGAAGGGGACAGGGGCCCAGACGGGCCTGAGCCTGCAGGCTGACGGGCCATATGACTTCTACAGACAGCCCAACATGAGTCAGGCACGCCTCTGCCTGCCCGCGCTGGAGCAGTTAGCCACGGCTATCAGACAGCGCCTGGACGACTGGCCAGACCACCCAGCCCTGGTGCAGGTGAGAGTGGACAGTTTCATTATCATCATCATTGTTGATCGATGGTTGTGTTTCCTGACTGATTTTGAGTGTGGTGACCAGGATAAGGTATATGATCGCTGACATACGCGGGTGTGCTGTGTTGTAGTTGACCGTGGTGATGGAGAGAATCATGGCGTTCAGTCTGTCCAGCCCTCTCGCCAAATTTCTCAACGGTTTGGAGATCCTCCTGACCAAAGCCCAGGTGAGCGCTGCTGTCTGCGGTGCATTAGGACCAAGGTGTTGCTTCAGTAAACATTTGGTTTTCTGACTCTTTCTTCATGTGTTTCTTCATACTTTCTTTCTCTGTTTTTGTCTCTCTCCCCTTTCCTTGTTCTTATGTCTCTCTCTCTTTTTCTCTCTCTGTTTTCTCATTCTCTCTCTCTCTCTCGCTCTCTCTCTCGCTCTCTCTCAGGACTGGGAGAACAACGCGAGTCGTTCTGTGTCTCTGAGGAAAGAGCTGGAGGCCATCACTCAGCTGATCATCCAGTGGAGAAAGCTGGAGCTGAGGTATGTCCCCACTGACACTCTAAACACACTGCCAGCTGAACACCAGATGACAAAGCCAGTCGTAAACCTGGTCATTGAACGGTGGTGTTTGTCTGTCTCCAGTTGTTGGTCGAGTAGTTTGGACAACACCTTGAAACGACACGCAGAGAAGTCCACCAGGCACTGGTTCTCCATCTACCAGCTGATCGAGAAATTCCTTCAAGAACAGAGGATAGACTCCAAACCTGGTAAAATGCACAAGATCCTGTTCTCTCTCAACTCTTCTTCCTCTTTCTCCTCTTCGTCCCGTCAAAATACGCTAAACTAAACATGTCTGTATTGGAAGTAGGAAACTGCTGTTCACCTTTGAAAGTTTCTGTGTCTCTGTGTCTCTGCGTCTGTGCGGTAGATGACGGCGCTGGCGGCCTGTCTTTCTCCTCTGTGGCCACCACTCTTCAGGCCTTTATGGAAGGCTCCACCCTGGGCGAGTTTCCTACACGTCTCAACATGCTACTGGGCTTTCACTGCCATCTCCTCCTGGTGCCCAGTCAGGATGGCCAAGGTGGGCACTGCCAGCTACTCTGTGTGTGTGTCTGTGTGTGTCTGTGTGTGTCTGTGTGTGTCTGTGTGTGTGTGTGTGTGTATATGTGTGTGTATATGTGTGTGTATGTGTGTGTGTGTGTGTGTTTGTGTGTGTGTGTTTGTGTGTGTGCAAGCATGGTTAGACACGTGTGTGCAGTCACCGTATCATTTTGTTGTCTGTATACATAGTCCCAGAGGCCAACAGTGCAAATTAAAAACACTACGAACTTAATGAATCATTGCATGCCATCAGGTCATAGAACTATCACTGAAGAATATAAAGCAGTTCATGAAACATTTGCAGAAACCAAGAGACTTTCTCAGGTCTTTGGTGGTCCAGTGGAAATGAATGAAGTTTCTCCTCTCCTCTCCCCCAGGCTCTTTGTGTAGTTTGCTGTGGAACCTGTATAAGTACTACAGCCAGTTCTCAGAGAGTGTACAGGCCAGAATCACCCAGCTCAGACAGCCCATTGAGAAGGAGCTGAAGGCAAGTAGCTAATCAATCAATGTTTAAAACAGTTCATATTTTCGGGATTTCCTGAACCAAACAATTTTTTTTTTTGTTTGTTTCAGGACTTTGTCAAAATCTCAAAATGGAATGATGCAAGTTTCTGGTCCATTAAGCAGTCAGTGGAGAAAACACACAGGTATTTTTTTTTTTTGAGAAGTAATCCCATTTTCTATTTCTTTTATATCTGACATTTCATTTCATAACACAACATCTCTGACTCCAAATCTCTGAGTTTTATGGAGTAATGTGACGGAGCTCTGTCTGTGTGTCCTGGTCAGGACCCTCTTTAAATTTGTGAAGAAATTTGAGGCAGCGCTGAGTGTGCCATGTGCCCCAGCGTTGGTGGAGCAGGGCAGTAACACCAGTCTGGACAGCGTGGATACTCAGCCCGAAGAGACGCCCCTGCACAGGGTCCACCTGGCGCTGAAGAACGCCCTGCCAGGGAAGGGCAGAGACTTACAGGTACTGTCCTAAACGCAAGAGAAAAAAACCCCGTGTACCTTCAAGGGAATACATTTGTTGCAGGAGAGTTTTGACTGAAGTAACGTAATCTTTAAATGTATGACCTGGCAATTCTAAACCTTTTCGGATTTAAACCGTCCAACATGCCACGTGTTCCCTAACGGTCAGATAAATGAATGAATGAAAAGATCAAAACTGACTTCGTTCCTAATCGAACTACGGTACATTATGGCAAAGAGCTAAGAGGGCGGCAGGATGCTAAATAGTTTCGATGACCGAATGACGCGCTCGTCTCGGATCAAATGAATAAAGCGTTTTTGTAGCCTCGGACATGCTTTTGCTGAACTGAGCCATACGGAGTTAACGCTGCGTTCATCTTCCAGAACGAAGGCCCGGAGGAGGTCGCGTCAGCCATGGACCCCTCCTCACTGCAGGCCCGTCTGCCCTCCCTCACACGGAAGATGAGGAAGATGTGCGTGCAGCTGGCAAAGAGGACGGCCATGCCAGAGCTGTCTGAGGATCTGGACCAGTTTACAGGTACTGGTTCTGATGGGTCTGGGAAGAGCTCATGCTAAACAGCAGTGTTAGGGATATTTCAGTTAACGTGTTAATCAATGTTTATGTTAAATATTATATTTTAGATCTGCATCATATTGGAATTGATCATAGGTATTTTTGATAATCATACATTTTTCTCAATCATACATTTGACTTAGTGTTAGGTAAGGTACTGACTATGGACAGTAACTGACGTAATGCTCTATTAAACATGACGGTAAGTTTTTTATGGATGTTGTAAAATACAGTAATATTAGTGGTTAAGACACGTGCGCACACAGACTTGTATCACAGACTTTAACTAAATGGCTTCTGCTACACGAGAGAAGTTTTTAATATAAAAATCACTCCACACCAGTCTCTGAAAATCACCATTTTACATATAGAGTCACATTTCTGTGCTCCCTGAGATCTTGCTTGGTCTTCATGTGCAAATTCCATCTTTCTTGAGGATCCAATATATTCAGACCCTTACACTAAAACCTCTTCTTCTTTTTTTTCTTCCTTTTTTTTTTTACATTTTTCCAGCTGAGGTCATTACCAACGTGCACGCTCTGCAGAGTCTGACTGTGGATCGCTCAGCGGAGCAGGAGAGACAGAAAGCTGAGGCCAAACATATCCTGCTGCAGAAGCAGAGGGCTCTGGCTGACCTTTTCAAGATGCTGGCTCAGATCGGTTAGTCAACCTGTCAAATGGTGTGACCCATATCCGTATGACCGTGTGACAACCTGTCAGATGGTGTTACCCATATCCATATAACCGTGTGACAACCTGTCAGATGGTGTAACCCACAGCTACAAGGCTGCCGTGTTACAGAGCAGCTGTTGGTCCAGTGGTGATATGGTGATTTCAGTGTTTACTCTTGTCACTGTATAGCATTGACTGTAGGTAATGTAAAATGAATGAGTGAATGAATTCCTTATTAACTTAAAAAGATTTTGATTGCAGTGAAAGAAAATAATTTTTTTTCTTGAACCGATTGAATTTATGTAGATGTAACTCAGAATTAGGTGGTAGGACACTGTTTGATACATTAATATTTCACATATCTTAATTTCTAATCGTCATGTGAAACACAGTCACTGAATATTGAAGCTTCTTCATAACAATTCCACCAGATTACATTTATACACAATATGTGATGAATTTGCTGGAGCGCGTGAAGTTATTTACATGTGAGCACTGAGTCGAGACACTTTTAAGCGTGCTGTCGATGTTTGTGCGCAGGTCTGTCTTACAGGAAGGGACTGACGTGGGGACGTACAGCGGATCCCAAAGAGACTCTGTGTTTACCGCCGGTGGACTTAAAAACAACCCTCTCTGCCGTGAAAACACAGGACCAGACCGAGAACACGTAAGATCAGAACCTCCCATTACCTACTCCGGACGTTTAACCCACTTTATTAGCCCGTTTTGCCTGTTTTGTGTTAACTGAGTGAATGAAGGCTTTTGAATGTTATGACACCATATACACTTATCATGACCGTGTGAGATAATAGCAGTCGTAGTTGTAGTAATTAGAATAACGTGTCCTGTTCATTTTGTCCTCAGGCTGTTTGCTGAGCTGACCGTCGCTTGGGAAGGATGTGAGAGATATTTCTATCGCTCTTGGGCCAGATGCACTGCCATGCAGACGGCACTACAGAGTGCAGCCAAGGTGAGACCACGCTGAGAGAGTGTAAAGCCCTGTACATTTCATAATGAGGTGCGTGTGTGTTGTACTGAATGTTCTTATACGTGCTCCGTTGCAGGAGCTGGGATTGGGGAACGTGGAGCGTTGTCGGGGCTTCTCTTCTCACCTGTTTAAGCTCCTGCTCAGACAGAGATGTCGGTTAGCTAAGCTCTCCGAGCACTGGGTTCACCTCAGGTACGGAAAATTCGATTTCTCCCATGTGTTTATTTTTTCAGCCACTGATCCTTTGTTTAACCAGGATCTTCCACAGAAGTTTAGAGAACTTTCTCTCCAGGGAGATTTTAGTATTAAAGGATTGACTATGTTCACCTCAGAGACAATATATCAAAAAGTTGGGCATTGTGCCTGTACTTGGGGGTCATTTCAGGTATGTTGGTGCATGAATATTATTCAGAGGCAGTCATAAGAAACCTGCACAACATTTTGTCTTGATTGAAAACAGACCTCAAAAAACTTCTTCTTTTTTTGTTTTCAATAAAAAGTGCATAAATTTTGATGAATGAAAAGCAATATATTTCTCAAGGTGTTGTGGGAATGAGATTTGAGATGCAATGAATTCTCACACCAACACCCTCTTAAGCCACAATCCACAAACCACATGTGCTTCAGTCTGTAATCTATAGAGGTACGATCCACAAGGGATTAAGATCTGTTGCAATGCGGATCTCATTGTTACCCCAGTTCAACCCGTATTTGTTCACACATGAAAAGTTTTTTTTCTTGTTGCCATGTGATAGAAGTTGTTCCACATCTACTAAACTATCACCTTACAACTTTGTATTGGCTAAGTGTGAGATAGGGCCGTTATTTTCTGTAACATGTATTTCAGACTTGTTTATTAATCTTTAATTTCATAGCCGAAAGAGTGTGTGTACTTCTGTTCGAGGTCAGAGCTTTTTATGTTTAAAACGTCCCTCTGAACCTCCTTTAACTCACAGGAGGTTGATCTCCAGCGTCCAAAGCGTCCAGTCTCACCTGAATAACTCGAGCAGGGAGGACGGTGGTCTCCCCCCTCAGGAGTCTCTACATGGCTGGGTTATCAGAGGTCAGGCTCTGGCCATGCAATGCACAGTCGTCCTCCAGCAGCTCTCCTGGCTCCTCCAGTGCTGTCCGGAGGGCGAGAGCGAGGCCCACGCCCAGGGCGTCGAGGCTGCGGTCGGGCAGGGAGAGCCCAGACTGAAGAAGCTCTCACCCCTGGCCCCGCACCTCCAGTGCCCGGTCAGCCGGCTGAGGAGGAGGGGCCCCGCCTGGACTCAGCTCACCCAGAGAGTGGAGGGGATGCTGGCCGAAACCCAGGCCCTGAAACAACAGATAGACGGCGTGACACACGAGACCGGCGAAAGAACACTTCATAACTGGTGAGTCGGGATCGGAAAACTGTTCACGTGACATCGCCGTTTCGTTCGGTGTATATGGAAGTTAGTGTCCTTGAATTTATCATTTAAAATGGAGTGTCTCCGTTGGCTTTTGTCATTTAAAATTAAATATAAATTGCATTTAATAATAATAATAATAATAATATTTATTTAGAGCCTAATATCACTATTTATAGTCTCAAAGGGCTTTACATGTCTATAACATTTATTACATTTGCAATTTGTTGTAAGCATTGTTAAATGTAACTACGTAAATACATAGGTAAACGGACAAATCAGTATTCTGGAGCTACATTCATTCATATCGCAAACTGAGAGATTTTCAAGAGCTCTTTAGAAAAGTACATTGTTAGTATTATATGCCAGCAGTAGACCTGAAAGACCTCCATGAAATATATCTAAATGAGTACACCCAGATCTGTAATTGACCAGAGAAATGAGTTATTGATCCATCTCTACGAGAGCTCCTCTTTTCCAATTGTTCACTGTTCCGGGCCGTTAGCTCAGCGCACTGATGTATTCTCTCATCCGTGTAGGAGTCATTTCACGCTGTGCTGTTCGTGTCTGGATCGACTCGGCGCCGTGGTGGCCCAGATGCCGGCGGTGGAGCAGTTATTCACCCCTGAGGGCGTGGCAGGCGGGCGTGGTCAGCTGGCACTGACGAGAAGTCTCCAGTACGTGAGGGGAGAGGTGGAGAGCTGCCTCACTGAATTCACCACCTGGAAGACTCAACTCCTCAACCTGGGACGCAGACACAAATGTGAGAAACATCAATCGATTAAAAAAAAACAAAAAACATCTTTTAATTAAGACCACCCACCCCTCTGTTCAAAGGTGGTCATTTAATCAATGATTTGTGACGATGAAACACCATGATCAGTCGTTACAAATGCTGGTTTTTAGCTTGAGCTGGTGAGACTAGCTGTGAGCTGAGGTTTTTATGTACGGTCTTTTCCTCTGTCAGACCGCTCCCAGTCGTTCCCAGCGGAGTTCTCAGAGCAGCTGGAGAAGGCTATAAACACGGTCCTCTGTGCAATCCAGAGTCTGGTGAAGAGGAGGGAGGCAGAGCAAGAGGAAGATCAGCGGTCTGATAGCAAGAAAGGTGCAGGAATGCTTAGTGGAGGAGACTTACTAACTGTGCATTGTGTCTGTGAGGTCATTTACTGTTTGAAAATTCGTCGTACCAAATGTGTTTTTTGTTTATTTTTAATGAACCCTTCATTAACTGATGAATATTTAAATATTCAGAACTGTTAACTGTTCCCCCCCCCCCCCCCCAGACACATTAGTTATTAAAAAATAAACAGCTGTCATAAGTAAATGGTGGACATGAAAACGTTGTGTGTCCGTTTGTATCACAGACAGTGACTCTGAGGTGGCAGAGGAGCTGTTGAAACCAGGGCACTTAAACAAACTGCTGGAGGAAGACCTGAGTACGGAGGTGTCCTGTCTGTCCTTGCAAGAGGTCAGCTCAGTTGTGGAACAGGCCCTGGAAGGCCTTAGAATATACAGAGACACCTGTCCACCTCAGCACCTACAGGTATACACACTGCCTCTTCAAGCCCTTATCTTGTGTCCCAGCAGTTTTTATTAGCATGCACTGATGAGATATGCTAAAATGTGCCTGAACATAATATATTATGAGCAATGTCAAAGACTGTGTGTGTGTGTGTGTGTGTGTGTGTGTGTGTGTGTATGTCTCTCTGTCTCTCCAGGAGCTGAGGGAAGCATGCAGGTCGCTGGTGCGTTTGGAGCCCATGTTGGCTGTGTACTCTGAGCTGGTACGGTTTTACCTGGCTATGTCGTTAGGGGCACACAGGAGCACAGGCAAACTGCTCTCCGTCCTGGCCAGCATCTTCACTGAGCTCGCCCAGAAGGTGAAGTACCCTTACCCCTCAGTGTTTTACAGTCATTTTAGCAACAACATATGCACAGCTATTTTTTGACCCCTCTCTCTCTCTCTCTGCAGGGTTTCTGTCTGCCTCAGGAGTTGATGGGTGGAGGTGATGGAGAGGGGGCCACAGAGTTCCATGACTATGAAGGTGGTGGTATAGGAGAAGGTGAAGGAGTCAAAGACGTCAGCGACAAGATTGACAACGAGGAACAGGTAACACTAACAGACCCGACAGTGAAACTACCACCACCTGGATAAAAACATTTTTGTCATAAGACTTAGGTTCCAGAACACACTTACATATTCCAGAAGGCTCTTTTGTATCTTAATAAGTTTCAGAGAGTTCTAGAAGCTTCTAAGATGGTCCTTTTTTTTTTTTTCTTTTACAGGTTGAAGATACATTCCAAGAAGGACAGGAGAAGAAAGAGGAGGAGCAGGACAAGAGGGACATCAAGGAGGAGGACAATGCCATCGAGATGTCTGATGATTTTGACGGAAAGTTGCATGACGGAGAGAATCGCGAGCCAGGTCAGTGGGCTCTCCGAACCTGTCGATCAGTCGCAATGATGTCATCAATGTATAAGACATTAACCTCCAATCTCATGTTTAGGTGAGGATGAGGATGAGGATTCGGAGGATGAAGAGCTTGATAAGAAGATGGGGGATCTCGGCGACGGTCAAACAGACACCTTGGATGAGAGGATGTGGGGAGATGATGAAGATGATGATGATGACCTTGATGGCAGCGATAAAGAGGATGAATCAGGCCCCGGAATGGACCAGGTATAGAGTAGATGAATGAAGTCAGGTTCATCTCTTTGGCATTAGTGTCTTCAACTCAAGAGGAGGCAATATTTCACTGAGCATGTGAATAAGAAACGCTAATGATTTTGAATTGATTTTGCAGGGTGAATCTGAGTTGGTTGCAAAAGATGACAACCTGGATGCTGGAGATTCCAAGAAAGACGAGAAGAACAAGGACAAAGACCACCCACTGGACAAGGAAGAAGAGAGGGAGAAAATACACGAACAGATGGATGAGGTGACAAAGGATCAGATGTTTACTGCAGTATTAATATGTCAAGAATTGTTCATCATACATGTTTATATATATATATTATTTTATACTCATATACCGGTATGTTTTGTCTGATGTTTTGTCTGAACTGTCTTTCATTAAAGCTTTGCTTCAGTAAACATGCTAAACATAACTGACCCAAAGAATGACAGGTGTATAATATCAAATATTCGTACATTAAAGTTCTGTTTTGTGTGTGTGTGTGTGTGTGTGTGTGTGTGCGCGCACGCAGCGGGAGTTTGATGAGAACGAGGTGGACCCGTACCATGGTCAGCAGGACAAAAGAGCAGATCCACAGGCCATGGAGCTGCCAGAGGAGCTAAACCTGGACCAGGATGAGGAAGGAGGAGAAGGAGAGGACGAAGGCGATGGTAAGGACCGCTTTTCACGTCATTATTTTAATACAAACCAGACCAACCTGCAGCAGCATTCTTCTTCTTAACTGATAACATATGTTGGATTGTTTTACACGTCATTATTTTAATACAAACGAGACCAACCTGCAGCATTCTTCTTCTTCTTAACTGATAACATATGTTGGATTGTTTTACATTTCTAGCTTTCATTGTTCAGAGCGGAGATTCTCATGTCCAAATCTAGACAACTGATGTGTTATGGCGTTTTGCCAAAACTCTGAATAAGAGGGTTATATTACTTAAGTACCAGGTGTATAGATTCCTTAACCACATACTCAGGCACATGGGTTGGTCATTATGAAAACCAGCAGGGCTAGATTTGGGCATTTCTGGTTTACAGGGACATCACTTATAGAAAACATTTTCAAGCGGTCTCTCAATGTGCTTGGGTCTCGAATGTGTCTTTTCAGAGGAGAACCCCTTTGACATAGAGGACAAGCCCATGGAGGCGGAGGACAAAGAGGGGCCGGAAAAAGACGGAGAAGAGGAAGGAGGAGAGGAGATGGAACAGAAGGATGGGGAAGGAGAGGAAGAGGGGATGGAGGAGAAAACGGAGGAGGAGGCAGGAGAGGAGCAGTCTGAGGAGGGGAAAGACACTGAGACGGATGAAAGGGCAGAAAAAGACGAGGAGGGAGATGAGGAGGAACGGGATAAAGGACAAGAAGATGGGAGGGATGAAGACAAGGCCATCCCAGCAGACCAGGGCCAGAAACTAAAGGTTTGTTCACAGTCCTGTATCAGCTTTGAAATCCAATTCGAAAACGAACACTTTCAGAATAAATTTCAACTTTATGGGATTATGGGTAAACATTTGACATCTCTTGAGTAAAAATCCTATTTTCATGAGTCAAAAACCAAAAAACAACAGCAAAGTGGAACCACCTTGCTCTTTTCCCTCATTCATTTACTTCTCGTTAGAAGAATGAGTGGTTGTAACATTACGGTTCTTCATCAGGACGAAGAGGGAGGTGCCGAGGAGGACGAGGAGTCTCAGTTGGAGACAGCCGAGAGGAGGGAACACAACACAGACGGTCAGACCGGAGAGGAGAATATTCAGAGCGACAGCGCTGTGGAGTTGGCAGGCGCTGCGTCTGAAAGAGACCAGGCCAAAGAGGTAGACAACTTTATTATCCACTTACATCATTCAGACCTTAGTCAACAAATCAGTTTACTATACAATTATTCACCACAGAACCAAACAAGACCACAAACTGAGGGAATAAAGACTGTGATAGAGAGTCAAATTAGAATCACTGAAAAATGAAAGTCCTTTGGAGAGATGATAGCTATATGCAGTATGGAGATGGATAGAGTTTGAATTTGAGTTAGTGGAACATAGCTCAAGTGAAACCTTTCTTAGACATCTTAAGCATGTTTAATACACAACTGCAGCTTTAAAAGACGACACCAGACACACATGCATCGCAACACACAATCCTAGCGCAGCCTCTCCTCAAATACGAAGTTGTGTGGAACAGTGTTTCTCACTTTTGTTACATGTGTGCAGGAACATGGCAGTGGGGCGGCTGATGCCAGTCAGTCAGAAGGACACGACTCCAAACTCACGGCCAGAATGAGCTCTCAGAAGCAGAGCCAGAGCAAGACCCAGGTCAGTGAACAGGAAATGGCTTCACTCCCACAAAGAGTCAAATGCATTAAAGTCGTATCTCGATTTCAAAATATCATATATTTGGAAGTTGATCCGGATCTTCAATGTGAAGTCCATTTAGCTACCCTGATATTTTTTTGTTCCATTTTATTTCTGTTTATGATGCTGTTATTCAGTTCAGTGAGATTTTGAATGACTCTTTGGGTTATTTACTGACTTTAAACAGCTTGTAGCTGTTGCAGGTTTCTGAATAAACATTACCAAACTTCTCTCACAGAAATATGGAAAATAAGAAAAAGAAATTGAGAGAACTGTGGGATAAGGAGAAAAGTTTGACCCAAACTAACAGCTTGTCTGTTCGGTTTGCAGAGTTTCAAGCGGAAACCAGGACGGGCAGACAACGAGCGGTCGATGGGTGATTATAATGAGCGTGTGAATAAACGTTTGCGTACGGTGGAACGTGAACAGGAACGCTCTCAGGACCTGAGCCAACCAGATGGCAAACAGGAGTCTGACCTCTATGAACATATCAAACAGGGCGACCAGAACTACGACGCCCAGACATATGGTTAGCACACGCATACACACACCACACACACACACACACACACATACACACATATACTTTGAGCCAAATCTGTGGCGATGCAATTTTCCTGGTACCATTCATTTGAATTCCTAGACCAGGGTTTTCAGCTGCAGGTTTGTGAGGCCCTATAGGTTTGTGAGAGTACTGTGGGAGACTGTGATGGAAAGATTAACGTCAAATTAAATTCAATTAGTTAAAATCTCAAGGGAGTTTGTCAGGAAAATAATTAAGGTTGAAGGGGTTCAGCTGACAGAAAACGGTTTTGGAACAGGAAGCCCTGTCCTAGAGTAATGGTATTGATATAGTGTGTGATCCAGTCATGTTCTTATCCGCCAAACGTTTAGAGAGAGAATAGTTTATTGATGTTTTTTTTTTCCTAACCTGTTAAAAGTCGACCACATTTTAATGGATGATTTGCTTTGGTCTTTAATCACAGATGTAGCCACTGCAGAGCAGCAGAAACCTGCTGGAGCTCCGCAGGACGAAGAGGATGATGAAGAGGACATTGCCATGGAAACGGATGAAGAGAAAGATCTGCAGGCAGTAGAGGCACAGCAGCTAAAGCCAGAGCAGCTAGACTCCACGAAAGCCTCACGGAAAGGTATACAGGACACAAGTGTGTGTGCGTGTGTGTGTGTGTGTGTGTCAGTATTAATCTGGTTCATTTACTTTCTTTTGCTTGATCTTTTTCAACCCTAAGAAAGAATCTGACAGACCTCTCTCTCTCTCTCTCTCTCTCTCTCTCTCCCTGCCTCTCTCTCTCTCTCTTTCTCTCTATCCCTCTCTTTCTCTCTATCCCTCCCTCCATCTCTCTTTCCCTCCCTTTTCCACCTCTCTTTCCCCTGCAGGTATGGAAAGTGGAGAACTGGAGGCTCAAAAACAGGGGCGTGAGGAAGAGGAGAAGAGGTCAGAGGTGAAGAGAGATGTCGATGGAGACCGTGCTGAGAGAAGCACAGAATCCACGATACACACTGTGCCTGAGCTGTTGACAGATACAACACAGGTACGCTGAAGAGTGCTCTGAGAGCTCACGCTAGCACACACACACACACTCTACGGCTCCCTTATCTCGTCACACCCCGGCCCAGTATCGACCGGATAGAGGTTGAAGCTTCTACACACAGTACATTCTAATAATTTCTCCATGACAGCTTTGTGATGATGTCTGACAACTCAGAAAGTTTTGGTTACAACTTTACACTGAAACAGTAGGTATTTGATGACTGTATGTGTGTTTGTGTGTGTGTGTATGTGTGTGTGTGTAAAACAGCTCCCGGTGAAGAACCCAGAGGAGCTGAGGAAAGAGCTGGAGCAGCAGTTAGAGGCGTGGCAGAGACAGACCCCTGGTGCTCAGGAGGAGGTACTGCACTCTACATTGTTAATTCTTCTGATTAATCGTTACAGCTCTCTTTCACAAACCAGTGTGAATAATGTCACAGACAATAATACAGACTGCATACAGCAGTCTAATGTAACAATACATGTACAATTAGCACTTTTTGAAATTTAGCAGTATTTGCATATTTAATACCGCACTGTGCTATAATTAACACCCGGGTTTATTTTTAGTGTTAAAGTGATTTATGAGTCATTATTAGATGAGGAAATACTAAATGATGATAAACTTGTTAAGAGTTGTGTTGAATTTGGCGTTAATCTTCTCCATAATGTAGGAGGCTGCAGCGACTGCTATGTGGCACCAGTACCAGACTCTGACCTCTGCCCTTTCCCAGCAACTCTGTGAGCAGCTTCGCCTCATTCTGGAGCCCACACAGGCGGCAAAACTCAAGTGAGTGACTTTGACCAGCCAGTGTTCTGTATGAGTGACCATACTCAACTTAACCCTGCGTGGCTGTAGTGTTTGGCCCCTCCCATTCCAAACAGCCTGTAACCCCGCCCCCTCTGTGTCCCGTCGGAGAGTGCAATTAAGGAGTTGCATACTGCTTTTCAGAAAAACAAAAAGCTCATCCTTATTTTATGCCTTGTTCTCAGCCATTCATTCCACTGTTTTGGGGTCAGTTTTAAGTGGTTTACTTTAAGCTCAGCGCTGACATCGTCTCTCTGTTACCAGGGGTGATTTCCGTACAGGAAAGAGGTTGAACATGAGGAAGGTCATTCCGTATATTGCCAGTCAGTTCCGTAAGGATAAAATCTGGATGAGGAGGACCAAGCCCAGCAAGAGGGAATATCACATTTGTCTGGCCATGGATGACTCTTCCAGCATGGTCGACAACCACTCCAAACAGGTACGGTTATCAGAGCTAAAAAAAAAAAAAAAAAAAAACAGCTCAAGACCTCAGTGATGTTCTAGAAATGACTACAACAAAAACCTTAGCTATTTACACCATTTTATGATTCAAATGTCTTTTGTACTGGTCGTGGTGTGAGCTAAATTGACTGGGTATATTTCCTAAGAAACAGTGGACACAGATATTACGGGTTGAATACATGAGTCTTTCGCTCATCTCTGTGTCTGTTTTGTCTCCTGTGTTGAACAGCTGGCGTTTGAGTCCTTGTCAGTGATAGTGAATGCTCTGACTCTGCTAGAGGTGGGACAGGTATCTGTATGCAGGTGAGCCCACTCACAAGACTTTCATAACACCTCTTTATTACATGATGCAGTGATGCCTTCAGCTCTGGCCAGAGAGGAAATGAGTCATTTTACGCGGCTTTCATTTTTTCTTCAGCTTTGGAGAATCTGTTCAGTTGCTCCACCCCTTCCACCAACAGTTCAATGACCAATCAGGAGCCAGAATACTGAGGCTCTGTCAGTTCCAGCAGAAAAAGACCAGGATAGCCCAGGTGAGAATCTCTGTTTTTATCTAACTGTGCATTTACCTCTCTCTTTCCTCAACCAGTGCATTTCCTTGTATGTATATATGTGTATGTGTATAACCTGATCTGAAGTACTATACCATAAAACACTCCTCTCTCTCTCTCTCTCTCTCTCTCTCTCTCTCTCAGTTTTTGGAGACTTCAGCCAACATGTTTGTGGCGGCTAAACAGCAAAGCTCAGGTTCAACAAACGCAGGTAATCAGAACACTCCCTCTGGTCCTCTCCAGCCCGTAACCTTGACAACTCTCGAGTCAATTAGCACGGAGCTCTGTGCCTCTGAGCTCCGCGGGTCTTTGCCCTTGTTGTATCTGATGTCAGACAAACAAGCTGGCAGTATAGCAGAGAGCAGCGTGAGGTGAGCCGGAGCCCTTTCTCCGAGGCAGGGGTATTGTTTGTCTGTGAGAGAGCCGGGGTAACAGAGAGCCAGATCTTATTGTGTAAAGGCAGCACAGATTAGCAACCACCTCTCGTAGGGCTCACTTTAGGCTTCCCTCAATAGACAGGCGTACTGAGGGGCCTTTGAAAAACTGAACACACGCTTGCTTTTCCTTTACATGACTCAGTGCTCTACTCTGGCTGTAATGGGGACTTTTAGTTTATCATCTCCTGGTTTCCTTTCTTTTTCCTGCTTACCCTCTAAATCAATCATTCTCTTTCTCCCTCTCTCTCTTTCTCTCTTTCTCTTTCTCTCTCTCTCTCTCTCTCTCTCTCTCTCTCTCTCTCTCTCTCTCGCTGGCCTGCCTGCAGAGACAGCTCAGTTGCTGCTGATCGTGTCTGACGGGCGGGGCCTGTTTCTGGAGGGGAAGGAAAGGGTCGCGGCTGCCGTGCAGACGGCTCGCAGCGCTAACGTCTTCGTCATCTTCGTGGTGCTCGACAACCCAAACTCCAGGGTGAGACATTTCATACTCTATCATTCTACAGTCACGTGACTCTTCTTTTTTTTTTTTTTTTTTTTTAAGCCTCCCAGGGTTGTTCTGATGTATGTATCACTGAAAATAATTCCCTTGCAATTGTGAGTCTGTTATGAAGGCATTTTATTTGAATTGTTTTCAAACTGTGGATTAACAGGACTCCATTTTGGACATCAAAGTGCCCATCTTTAAGGGTCCAGGAGAACTCCCAGAAATCCGTTCCTACATGGAGGAGTTCCCTTTCCCTTTTTACATCATTCTGCGTGATGTCAACGCCCTTCCAGAGACCTTGAGCGATGCACTGAGGCAGTGGTTTGAACTCGTCACGGCAACAGACCTGTAGGCCACAGGGAAGCCATTTTGCAGGGGGCCCAAACATACACACACACACAAATACATACACACACACACACAAATACATACACACAACTGCACAATGCCACGCTGCTGCTAGCCTCTCGACATGGAAGAAAAGACTCACTAAAAGGGACAGGCTGCTGTACATGTGCCTTTTTTTTCCCCCTCTCTTGATTTTTTTTTGGTATTGCATTACCAGATAGTAGTTTAATAGCAATGAAATGCTCGTCTTTTTCCCCCTCAACTTGATGAGGAATTTGAGGAGCTCACTCTCTTTTATTCTTCCTGATATAACCCACCTTTTAACCTTGCACGTCTTTTTTTTTTTTTTTTTGTCTTTCTTCTGAAAGTGAAACAAATGTGATTCCCTTGAGTGTGAAAAAGAAAACATCACTACGTCTCAGTGAATGTGGACTTGATAAAATACCTCTGCTCCTGCAGTCGTTTGGACGTAATTCTTGCTGTTTGCCCATTCTGTTCAAATGTGAATATAGATCACTGAGTGTGAAAGGCACTGCCAGTGTTGTTAATATTATCATGTCGAAGAAGAAGAAACAACAACAACAACAACAAATCAACTGCATGTCGTTATCACTCTGACACATTTTTTAAAATAATCCCAAAAAATGTGCCTTGAAGACTTCATAATTTACCCATCATTCAGACAATACGTGCTGAAAAATCGTAATCGGCTCTGTGGTTTTGCTCATCGTTTTACTGTGTACATTTTAAGGGATTCTCTTCATTGTTCTACAACCGTTAATTTCTCGGACACTTTTTAACAGTACACCTTCCGCTGAAGAACCGAGCGCGAACAGGCTTCTTTTGACTTCGAAGGTACAGACAGGTCTTAATTAATCGGTGTTTCTTAGACATTAACTCATGCATATCTAGACATGACTACATGTCATTTTAGTGTCACTTTTTTGAAGAAACCGATGTAGGAAATGCACATCAGTTTTATTTTCTGTTAAGAGTCTGTGTATTCTGTGGTGAGTTTCTACCACGTAGGTAAGCAAAAAATGATTCCTCATGTAGACGCGATTGAAGCAGTAACTTAGCTAAGTCATTGATGTCTTATCTTCCAACCGCCATGTGTTCTTGGTTCATGAAATATTTTCTGAGCAACGGTGATAATAATGATGATGATAATAAATTTTTGGACCTGTGTTTTCATCCTGGGGTGATTTGATTTTACGTTAATTATTTTTACACTACACACTCCTTTCCACTAGATGGCGGAGTTCATATTTTCGTTCAACATTTGTGTACACGAAATCACACGAAGTAGACATATTATGAAAAGCAAGCTATGTAGTTGATGAGCAACAAACTCCTGAAAATGACGATTTCAAGGTTGCCACCAGCCGCGCTTACACTGAAACAGGTAACGTGTTTTTTAAACATCCTACTAGCAGTTATACCAGTACTAAGATGAAAGGAGACATGTTCGATCCAAACGTAGCTTTATTGGCTGGAATGAACCTACGGTGCCTAATGCTGTGCGACGTGCAATTTCAGTTTTTGCAGCGACAGAAAATTCTGAGTCTGTACAGAAATATGCTGAGAGCCATTCGTCAAGTTCCTGACGCGACAGATCGTAAATACCTGACGGACTGGGCGAGAGAAGAATTCAAGAGGAATAAGGACGCTACCAATCAGGTGTGTAGAGTGTCCTACAGATCAAGGTTATCTTCCAGCCTCGGCCACGAAGCAGGGTTTTTCAGTTAACCAGACAACTTGAGTCAAAAACAAAAATGTGTCCAATTGGAGATTAGCGAACTTTTTTTTTTTTACTTTTGTCACAGTATGTTCATAATAATACACCTGATCTTATCAGTTTTCGTGTTGTGACGACAATTTTTTTCTTTTCCCTCGCTAGGACGCAATTCGAATGATGATTACACAAGCAAACATGCATCTTGAAGATTTAAAAAGATCGCTTGCTCTTGCCAAAAGTTAGCACAACAAAGTTACGATGAAATTCAAGATCTGACGCGTACTTTGTAACGTGCAGAAAGGCAGCCGCTGCTGGTATTGCGGTTGCGTACAGACCAGTGACTGGTCGTCAGTGGACCTACAGATAAACTGAAGTTCCAGATACACTTGGTTCACAATGGAATCGGTTTTGAATGTTCTGGATAAAGCTTGAGTTGTTCAACTTTCCAATTATAATACTGTGTGCGTACCCGTGTGTCTGATGCACAGTGACGTCGAGTCGGCGGTGCAGTCCTCTTGCCCTGCCTTTGGGGAATATGGTTCACATATAATGTAAGAACGGTCTGTGTTATAAATTGAGAAACTTAAATAATAAATCTAAAATAATAGTATTTAAGTTAATGTGAATGTGTTATCAAATTTGTTCAAATCTAATTTTTCTCTTCAGTGATGTTATGTTCAGTTCAGGGACGACTGATCCTGAGTGGTTTATAAAGTGGTTTCCATATGGAAAAGTTAATACAAAAACATGACAGTGGACTTTTTTGTTGTTTTCTTTACAAAATATGTATTTCATAAAGTTTGATTTATTACACAGAAAGTGGCAAAAAAAATATGTTCAAAACAACATTGACCTTCCTCATACAAGTATCATATAGTTAACACTATCCAAAACAAACAGTTCACAACAGCTCAGCTTTAAAACACTATTAGTGGTTTTGTCTAGAACATGCAGTCAAGATTATGCTTAACATTGCAAGCTTTCTTCCTGGTCATTTACAGTTTAGACTACTATAGGATTTAGCTTGGGACAACTAAAACATAGACTACTAGAATATTTAGCTTGGGATGTAAGTTGTTGCATTCACTGGTTTTTTGCATAAACCTTTTTAGACATGCCTCAAAGATAGACAGACTACAGTCTAGACCACGACAGATGGGTTATGAGATCTCTGGTTGAAGATTGAAGGGGTTTTTTGTTCTAATATTATTACAAAAATCAAGTTTTCACCAGTTAAGACTTTTGTCATGTTTGCTTTGTTCTCAAGTCTAAATGAATCGTGCATAAAGACATATAGTGGAATTACAGCAGACGATTAAAATATCCCCCCAAACAACTCAAAACACCGGTCTGTCATATTTAAAACAAAAACATACACCAGTAAAAATGTACAAAACTGGAAGAATTCGTTCCAATTCAGCTTATAACTCTGTACCAGTCTCTAACAGGATCTTGTTTAATGTATCAAACTACGGTATCAAAATCACTTGAGGTTTGGAGATTGTGAACAGTGCTGTATGTGAATGATTGTAATGCTTTGTTAGCTGTCTTTCATATTGACTCCCCTTGTTCAGATATTGTTGAGAGTAAGTGCAAGGTCTTTAAATAATGGCACTTAGTATTTGTTCACAGCAAGCAGCAATCAAGAAATACACCACTGTATTTATGCACAGGGGGGAAAAAAAACGTTCACCTCTAACAGTTCCTAAAATCTACTTTGAGCAAGCACACAAGTTTGCCCACTCTCCACTGGACGTGATGCGAGTCAATCAATAAATCGTCCGTTTTACTTCGTTGCCCTTTGTGATTTTATAACTAATGAATTAACGTCCACTCTTCTACATTTCGAGCTGAAAGAAGAAATGAAAAACTGAGACAGAGGCTGTGTGTTAACAGGCAGTAGGCAGTGTGATCACTTTGCGTATGGCTACGTGGTACTGTTCGTAATTGTTGTTTGTTTGTTTGTTTTCTGCTGCGCTGGTTTCGACAGCGTTAGCTGTCCTCCTTCTGTCTAGTCCTCAGTAGCCTCAGTTCATCCTCCAGGTAGCTGATCCGATCCAGAAGAGCGGCGCGGTCTGCGTGGGCCCTCTGGTCTGCCTCCCACCGGGCCTCCTTGATCTTCCTCTCATACCAACGCTCCATCTGAGTGGAGACCGCCTCGAAAAAGTACTGCGTCACCTCCAGGGCGTGCATGTTTTCCCGCTCCTGAGCGAAAGTGGGCTCCGGCGTCTTTTTCCCAAACACCTCCAGAGTCTTTGAGCTCCCTTTGCCCTTTGCTTTGCCCTGGGAGTGCCGCTTATGGTGCCTGCCTCTCTCTCCTCGGCACCTCTCTCCGTCGCGGTCCGGATCCCCCTCGCAGTCGTTCCGGCTGCTGCAGCGGCGTTCCGTCTCCGGGGACAGGCTGCTGGCCCGAACGGTGCGGCTTCCTCTGGGTTTCGGTTGTAGTAGCTTTTGGTCCTGCGCTTCCCCAGGTAACCTGCGGGGGTCAGTGCCGAGCAAGGAACGCTCTTTTGGACGGACCACCCGAGGAGAAGAAGGCAGGGATTTGTTCTGAGTTTGGGCGGAGAGCTCGTGTGCGTGCTGTTTGTCGTCTATAGACAAAGAACATAAAACCACGAAAATATTTCTCCACATAATAATAAACATATGACTTAACTGCTGTTAAATCATGTAGGAATTAACCATGTTATGGTTACATTAGCACAAACATGTGCTCACTGGGATGTCCCTGGAGGGGGAAAAAGCAGTACAGCTGATGCATGTGGTTTTATTTTGACTGTATTTCTCTTATCTGTCCCAAAGGAGACGAGACTGAACAATAATACAGTAAAGTTATGTAAGCGTTACGTAAGCCTTCGTCTGCATGCGGAGCATTACAGCGAGTGCAGGACACGCATATGCACACGCCTGCATGCATGCATGTAATGAACCGCTAACTGTCTTTTACTTGCGTGCGTGTGTGTGTGTGTCCTACCTGGAGAACTGTCCACCTGAACCACAAAATAGTGATTAGCAGAGCCATCCTCTGTGCCCGCCGCTGCCTCCAGATCAGTGGGGTCAGGTAGGGTAGAGGTTGCCAGGCATTGAGCGCTGCCTCCAGGCACAGCGGGCAGACTGGTGTGCCCATCTGGCTCAGCTTCGCTGACACTTTCCGCCAGAGAGGAGGACCTCCGGAGCTTCGGCTGACGAGGTTCTCCAGCCAGTCGCATCTCCATATTCTGGATCTTAGACAGACACCAGTTCTTCAGCTCACTCACTACTGAAGCCTGAGATGAGAGAAAGAAAGACAGGGAAATGGCTTTGTAATAACTTCTTTTTTTTTTATTTGAATGTCTATCTCAGTTTGTCTGACTTTTGTGTACGACTATTTTCGAATGTTCTGAACTGAATTTAACTCTCACGTACAGTACAAACATGGGTTTCATGAACAGGCTACACAGACTTGCAGTAAACTGCAGATACACGCGCTGGTGATGGGGAAAATGCTGTGCTGTTGTACCTGTTTCTTCTCCGCCTCCATTCGCTCCAGCGCGGCTCTCTGCTCGATACGATGCTGACACTCTGTCTTCTCTGCCGACACTCGCTCCAAGGTCATCTTATCCAGAGCCCGGATCTGCTCCAGCATTCAATTACACTCAATTACATTTTTATGTCTACGAAGCTTTCAAAAGAAATATTGTAATTCAACAGCATTACGGAAGTCTCTGGCTTGGGATAAACTTAATAAAAAAGAGGAGCATTCTTGAGGTTATTTTGGCATAAAACATACTACTGGCGGTATATGTGTGAGCCTAGAGAAATGCTTTAGATTCGTGTTGTGTATTTCTGCAGTGAGAGGACGTACCTGGTGTTTGTTCTTGCGGTCTAGTTGGCCAATCTTGCTGTTCATCAGCTCCTGAACTGTGTGAATCTCTGACTTCATCTCCTCCTTAGTAGCTTCAAGCTGATTCTCCAGTTTGTTAATTAGAGGTTCACACCTACAGCCATTTATAGGAGCCTGAGGAAAAAAACAGAGAAATTACCTTTTAAATGTCAGCATTAATACGCTATCAGACTACACAGAGATTACCATTATGAAAATCACACCAACACAGAACTGCAATTATGTGATGGCTTATGCAAAAATAACAGAATCGTGAACCATAACTAAAACACTCATAAGAAAATTGTCACCATGCTGTGCACAGACACCACAGAGAGACTACCACACTGCAAAGACACCACAGAGAAACTATACCACACTGTGCACAGACACCACAGAGAAACTATACCACACTGTGCACAGACACCACAGAGAAACTATACCACACTGTGTAAAGACACCACAGAGAAACTATACCACACTGTGTAAAGACACCACAGAGAAACTATACCACACTGTGCACAGACACCACAGAGAAACTATACCACACTGTGCAAAGACACAACAGAGAAATTATACCACACTGTGTAAAGACACCACAGAGAAACTATACCACACTGTGCACAGACACCACAGAGAAACTATACCACACTGTGCAAAGACACCACAGAGAAACTATACCACACTGTGTAAAGACACCACAGAGAAATTATACCACACTGTGCACAGACACAACAGAGAAACTATACCACACTGTGCACAGACACAACAGAGAAACTATACCACACTGTGCACAGACACCACAGAGAAACTATACCACACTGTGCACAGACACCACAGAGAAACTATACCACACTGTGCACAGACACCACAGAGAAACTACACCACACTGTGCACAGACACCACAGAGAAACTATACCACACTGTGCACAGACACCACAGAGAAACTATACCACACTGTGCACAGACACCACAGAGAAACTATACCACACTGTGCACAGACACAACAGAGAAATTATACCACACTGTGTAAAGACACAACAGAGAAACTATACCACACTGTGCACAGACACAACAGAGAAATTATACCACACTGTGCACAGACACAACAGAGAAACTATACCACACTGTGCACAGACACCACAGAGAAACTATACCACACTGTGCACAGACACCACAGAGAAACTATACCACACTGTGCACAGACACAACAGAGAAATTATACCACACTGTGTAAAGACACCACAGAGAAACTATACCACACTGTGCACAGACACCACAGAGAAACTACACCACACTCTGCAAAGACACCACAGAGAAACTATACCACACTGTGCACAGACACCACAGAGAAACTATACCACACTGTGCACAGACACCACAGAGAAACTATACCACACTGTGCACAGACACCACAGAGAAACTATACCACACTGTGCAAAGACACAACAGAGAAACTATACCACACTGTGTAAAGACACCACAGAGAAACTATACCACACTGTGCACAGACACCACAGAGAAACTATACCACACTGTGCACAGACACCACAGAGAAACTATACCACACTGTGCACAGACACCACAGAGAAACTATACCACACTGTGCACAGACACCACAGAGAAACTATACCACACTGTGCACAGACACCACAGAGAAACTATACCACACTGTGCACAGACACCACAGAGAAACTATACCACACTGTGTAAAGACACAACAGAGAAACTATACCACACTGTGCAAAGACACAACAGAGAATTATACCACACTGTGCAAAGACACCACAGAGAAACTATACCACACTGTGTAAAGACACAACAGAGAAACTATACCACACTGTGTAAAGACACCACAGAGAAACTATACCACACTGTGCAAAGACACCACAGAGAAACTACAGTTAACACAGTCCACAAAAACACATGAGCACAGAAAACCTACAGTCTATGTAGTCTACAAAAGCACAGGCAGTAAAACACAACAGGACAGAGAAATAGCACCACAAAAAAAAATACCAAACCTCTGAGAAAGTAAAGCATAAAACATCTACAGCTGCATCACAGCCCATCACACACACACACTACCAGTTCACTGCACTGTAGTCACTGTAGTAAGCAGAGAGAAGACACGATCGGCTGTGTTTCTTTAAACCTCTAGTCAGTCATTTTAAGGAGACATGAGAAGAGGGTTCATTCAAGAACACTAAGCTGAAGTTATTCACCCAAATATTCTGAGGAAACAAAGATTTACTAAATTCTCCCTGCACAATAAAAAAAAAAAAAAAAAAAAATCAGTATTGTGCAAAACCACGATTTGAAACCAGTCACTGGAGCACACAATAAACTTCTTATTCAACGTTTCATTAAGCGGTTACGTAATTAGTTTAACCGGGAGCCAAATCTCCTAATTGTCCTGCTGTTTTCCCCTGCTCACAGCACCTGCATAATCTTGCCGTCTTTTCCGCGGTAGAGGGTGTAGAGCTGATAGGCCTTGTAGCTGTGAGGAGGAGGGACAGCCAGAGGAGACGACCCCCGCGGTTTATTCTTTTTTTTCTGTGCTGCTTCGCCACGGTTGTTTTCTCTGCGGGAGAGGGGGTCTGACAAAGAGGGCTGTGGGCCACACACACACACACACATATAAACTGGTTTGAGCAATGCTTTGGGACAGTATGCGTCAGTACACAGTAGTATTGTTTAATGAGCAGATGGCAGAACCGCCCTCTGTACCTTCTCTTTGAGTTTCTTGTTGCGATTCTTTTTGGGGCATGTCTCTGTTGGCTCAGGGGTTTCGCTCTTGTGTTCGCCGCGTTTACGCACGACTTGATCGCTACTGTGGGTGTCGTCTGCTGGTGACACACTTTCCTGCGTTCGACAGAGAGAGAGATATGATATTATATGGCTTCAACTGTACATAAATGCACCAGAGTGACCAGAAAATATACCACGGGATATATTCTTATGAGATCTCCAAAAGGGTTAAATTCAAGACATCTACACATCCATATTTTCAGTTCTGGTTGAGTCATTTTTTTGATCTCCAATCCTACTTTGACAGAGATTAAGCCAAATGTACCCTTAAAACTCACTGACCGTAAAAGTCGCAATCAGCCTCAGGAAGATTAGAGTCGCTGTGTCAGAGGAAATAGTCCGTGTGTAAGGGAGTGTGTGTGTGTGTGTGTGTGTGTGTGTATTTGCCCTCTTTCTGTGTCTGTATAATGGATATATTATGAATGCTGTTTGAGTCTGTGTGTGTTGGTGTGTATCTGTGTGCATTTCTCGGTGTGTATTCTCTCCTCTACCTTACAGTGCATCATCTCATCACGCGGGACAGACTGCGCTCGCCCTTCGGCCCTCAGTTTGTCCCTCCTCTTCCTCACGCTCCTGCCGCGGGTAAAACTCTGCACCTGCGAACAGTAGGACGTACCAGCATGACTGTGCTGTTCCATTCTCATCACTTCAATGTCTGGAGGTCTTTAGCAGGGATACACATCACTACAAACCCTGACCATTTAGATCAGATAAAATCAAGGCTGATTCAACGCTTAGTCCGCATAAATGGATATGATTACATTTGTTTTAAATTTCACAACTATCTAACACAATAAAGTAGAATGATCCTCTCTGTTATGATTCTCAGTTAACTGGTCTGTGCCAGCATTGATATTTTTCTCTTTCTGCCTCTGCTTGCATCAAAAACAGTCTGTTGGATTGATAACAGGGTTTTTTTGAGGGGTTTTTTTTTGAAGAGGTACCGCTCAAAACACTTTTGAAACACGATCATACAGTGTGACTGAGTTTCTGTAAATATTATTAAGGATGTCAGGAAATTTAGTGCCAAAGGAAATCCTGCCTTTCGTAACAGGGTGAGTCAAACCCAGCTTGTGCACATGCATGAGAGAGAGAGAGAGAGAGAGAGAGAGAGAGAGAGAGAGAGAAAAGCTGTTTTTTTTTTTTCTTTTTTACCTGAGGGGCTTTGGTCAACAGTAGAGCCACTTCTGGGTTGTTATGTTCTCTTGCAAGGTCCAGAGGGGTCTGTCCTGCCTGTTAAAGAAAACCCCTAAACAAGCTCAGTTTGCGTCAGCTCTGGAATTCCACTTAACACAAGTTTACCACCACCGATGAGTTTCACCACGCTGGTCGCAAGGCTACCTTATAATTCATATTTCATGACCGGCGTTGAGAAATATGAGCAAATGAGTGACTGTACAACAAAAATCGGTCGCTTCCAATGTTTTTTGATGCGTCGCCAATATCCGGACCAGCGGCCGGGTTTCCGCGGTGCTTTCAATTTGCATGAAAAAAAAAATAATCAGGTTGTGGGTAAGATTATTAATAGTGCAAAAGCCTTGCTAGAGGCACTCACATTGTTCCGGAGAGTGCCGTCTGTGCCCGCCTCCAGCAGCAGCCGAACCGTTTTCCTATGATTCAGAGCAGCTGCCACATGCAAAGCTGTGTCCCCTGCCTGTGTTAGAGCAAACAGTGTGTCTGATACACAAAAACAGAACACAGGACCAAAAACAAGCCGTTTTTTTTTTAAACGGCAGAGCAGATGTGCTCTCTGTCGCTATGGGAGACGGGAGAGAGCACGTTTAATAATACAAAACAGAAATTTGTAGTTACCAAAACAGACGTTTAGACCTTTTATCTTGTTTATCAAATTGAATGTCAAAAAAGAAATCACAGCTTCACAGATGGAACGTCTCTCGTCTGTATAAAATGTTGACTTACATAACTTATCCTGCATGTAAAAGTAGGCTTTGATTTTGCACTTTTTAATGAGTATATTTAACACTCCAAAACAGGGATTCACAAAAGGAGATTTAAACCTAAAAAGACTTAAAACCCTTCCAACACAAGCCACAACGGTTAAACAGAACTAAATCCAATTGGTGAAATTCATCATCCAAATATGCTGAGCAAGAAAAGAATTTCAACAACACATACATTAATGCAAATACAAATGTAGACAAGCTCGAGCCTGCAAAATGAGGCAGTTAATGTAAACACCCATAGACATTTTATGGAAACTATTTTTAATATCTCACTTTCCCCAAAGACGGGAGATGTCATGTTTACTGAGAGTACAGAAAAAACGTATGTAATTATTTATCATATGCACTGACCTGATTTCTCTCCGTCACTGAGCAAAACGCACCCAGAAGGATCCGGATTATGGACACATGATTGTAGCGGGCGGAAATATGCAGACATGTGTCACCTACCTGAGCGAAACAGACGCATCACCTGAGTTAACCACATTTTCCTCACAAAAAAGCACACGCACATCGTTAACTATTCTCAAACACAGTGAAAGCTTCCTACGCAAAGACCTTGCTATGGGCATTCCTATTTCAGAGCTCTCTGTCTCTCTCTGGCACTGTCCTGTATTTTCTTTTCTTTTTCTCTCACTCTCTCTCTCTCTCCCTCTCTCTACTCTGTTTGCTGAAGGAACTCATCCGTGAGGAGTGATAGCGTTTGAAGTGAAGAATATGCTGTTTCATAATTAAGTGACTGTTTCAGATTGCGCACAGTTTGTTTGGATACGGAGAGAAACGCTGTGGGCCAAAATGGAAGGCAGACGGAGGAGAAGAAAAGAAAGGAAAGTAGAGAGGGGTGGGGTGGGGGGGGGCGCCGACACTCACATTATTCTTGCTGTCAGGTCGTGCTCCTCCCAAAAGCAGCACCTTACAACTTTGGGAATGCCCATTCTGACAAGCTAAATGCAGGGCAGTATTTCCTGCCTTTTAAAGAGACAGAAAGAGAAGGAGAGAGGGAGATTAAACGACAAAAACAACTTCAACAATCATAAATCACAAAGTCTCTTGACCCGCCGTAAACACAGTTACTTTGCACAGTTGGCCTTCCCCTTATGAATACGCTCTTTCGGAATGTGCAGTATTGAGGAAAATATTCTTCATAGAAGTTCAGCGAATAAAAAATCTCTTAAGTTTTTTCTTTTTAAGTCAGACCTTGTTTTTGGCATGAACATTGGCTCCAGCCTTGACCAGCAACTTGACAGACTGACTGAACCCATGCCAGGAGACTTCATGCAGCGCAGTGTTACCATCCTGTGGGGAAAAAAAGGGGAAAAAAACTGTAAATGAAAAATCAAGGTTTCACTGCAATCAGATTTATTTATATCATTTTGTGTAAAATGTATGTGTCTCCACTGAGCCCTGAATATTAAATAATTGTAAAAAAGCTCTTGTACGGTTATTACACAGTATGTTTGGGTAATATTTTCAGTGTGGTGACTTTGGCCAGACTGAACACATGTTTGTACGGATTTTAAAACTCTGTCTCACAGCCTCTAAGTTCTGCGTGGGATAAAAACTTTGTGTGTATGTTTGTGTGTTTAATGTGGCAGTGCTAAATGTGAGTGTGGGATAATGTAATGCTTGCATCTGTGCGTGTGTGTGTTTGTGTGTTTGTGTGTGTGTGTGTGTGTGTGTGTGTGTGTGTGTGTGTGTGTGCGTGCGTGTGC
Organism: Chanos chanos; assembly: GCF_902362185.1. Lineage (NCBI taxonomy): Eukaryota > Metazoa > Chordata > Actinopteri > Gonorynchiformes > Chanidae > Chanos > Chanos chanos. The sequence continues at coordinate 12,816,129 of NC_044502.1, forward strand.
GTGTGTGAGAGAGAGATATAAAGAGAGTGAGAAAGACTGGGAGGGTGAGAAAGACCGGGAGAGTGAAAAAGACAGAAAGTGTGAAAAGAAAAAGAAAAGAATTCTTGTGAGTATACTTTGTGCATATACAGTACATATGTTTGCGGTCATGCGTGTGTGTGTGCGTGTGGGAAAGAGAGAAAGAGACAGATAAGGCATGAGTGTATTCTCAGTAAGCAGATTCAGTAAGTTCTCAGAGCCTGTCAGTGTATACTATGGGACTCTGGTGTGTTTACCTTGTCTTGTCTGTCCAGTGCACTCCCTTCCTGGATAAGAGCTGAGATGACATCACTGTTTCCCACCACTGCTGCCCTGTGTAAGGCTGTCTGGTCACCCTGGAAACAGTCAAGCACAGTACTGGTTTCTTAGCATGTCAATCAACATCACAGCCAGTGACTGAAAATCATTAGGTTCATTTTTGATGAATAAAACATGAAACAATTTCCACTGACAACAAAGTTAAGAATAAAGGTCCTTGTTAAGAGAACAAACTTCAATGAAAATGGCTTAAATTAGAATTGGAGAATGAAAGTTAGTGCAGAAATGATGACTTTATATTCAAAGCACAGTCATTCTGTTGATTTTCCAACCCCCCAAAAAACAATCACACATCACGAAAGCGGTCAGCAACAAACATGTTTTTGTTTTTGTTTTTTGTCTGTTTTTTTAGTCCATGTAGATCCACAGCAGCTGATCACACAGTCAGAAGCAGAGAGAGAGGAGAGAGTGTCTCTAGCAGCCAAGCAGAGGCGTCATGTCCATTTAGAAACCGCCACAAATGGCGTTCCCATGGGCACAGGCACCAGTAAGCATCCAGAAAGCAGGCCAAGCAGGGCCGTTGTAGCATGTGGCAGAAAAGCGACAGATGAGCCAAGCTCTCGGTCAGTGAAAAGCATAGAGGAGGCTTGATGGTCATCCCATAACAGATGATGGGGATAGAGTCTAACTGAGCAGAGGGATTGAGCAGGCCAAGGCAGGGCAGGTCGGGGGGGGGGGGGGGGGGGGGGGGGGGGGGGAGTGGGGGGTTCCACTGGCTTAGAGTGGTCTTTCTAACCTCTGCCAATCTTCCTTCTCTTCTTCCTTGCCACCTGCTACCAGCTCTCCTCCAAGGTTGCCCCTCCTTCTCCTCCTCCTCCTCATGAGGAAAGGTGTGTCCAGCGAGCCCGCCGGACTCAGGAGTGGCAGCGCTATTGGCTGAACGGGAGCGAGAACTCACAGTCCATGTGGACAGAATCTGACTGAGCCAAAGATCTGCTGTTTTGGAGGTCGGTAGAGGCAGAGTTACCCCTGGACCAGAATCTAGTGAAGGACTAGGGGAGGTTCCGTCTAGCTGCCAATCAAAGTAGTCCCACTCCAAGCCACTGGAAGCCATTAAGCTACACCACTGCTAGTGTCCGAGTTATGAGAAGGGGCAGCCCACAGAGAAAAAACCCCGGCAATTTTCTCTCTCACACACACACACCCGTACACACCAGCTAGAGTTGTAAGAGACAGGCTAAATTCATTTTTGAAAAAATGAATGCAATAGCTAATGTGAACGGAAATGAATAAAGTCAAAAATGAGTTTTGCTCACTATGAGGCACAAAAGAGATGGCAGGAAAAATTAAGCATGGCTCCACAGATTTCACCAAAGGCACTAATTAGTCTAAGAAGAGTGGATACAAGTGGAGGAAGAGAGTAAATAAAAGAAAGAAAGAAAAAAAAAAAAATTCCTTAAGCAGTCTGCAATGCCTGTTATATTAGTCAGTACAGTCATTAACCTCTACGATTAGAAACAGAGAAATTTGAGAAGCTTCAAACTATAAAGACTGGTGATTTTAAGTTAACAAGGTTAAAATTTGAAGTTGCTCTAAGTGAAGTGACCGTCAAAGAAGGACTGGATCAATACTTACGTCATCCTGAATGTCCAGGTCGCAGCCAGCCCTCAATAAAATGTGCACAACTTCAGTGTGGCCTTTATAAGCGGCTAAATGCAGCGGAGTCCGGCCGTACTGTCGCGAGAGAGAACACACGTTCCATCAGAAAGGGAGAAAACACAGTCTGTTTCACAGATAACTTCACTGTTCTGACCGGAGATTTACAGGCGAGAGTTGCGAGCGTGATTTGACGATGTCGAACGTCTAAAACACCACATGTTCCTATTCTGGCAATGACAGAACCCTTCTGTCCAAACCCATCTGCATAATGAGTGGACAGTAACCACAAATACAAAAAATAAAAAAAAACTGTTTAATCCATGTTTTCTGAGGACACGGGCAGATTGGGTTAGCTCAAGCTAGCACATGCATAGGATAAAACCCCGCGTGGACTGTAACCTAATGTTTACACTCAATATCACAGAAAGGTCTAATCTTCACCAGGATAAAGCTGCCGGCACTAATGCACACTTGTCCAACTGATTTAAGATGCTACCATAGTCACAACATTTCAGTTCATGCATTTTCCTGCTTCACTAAACCTAAAAAGCCACGGTTTAGCCTCCTGGTTAAAAAAAAAAAAATACTATGACACCATAAACATTGTTATAATTCTTATCCAAGCAGATGGTATTGTAGTTTTTTTTTTTTCTTGAACACTAAAATGTGCTTTTCATAGCAATGTGTATGTACAAGCAGAATATGTTCTCTCTGTAATTTCACCATTTACTCAGGTGTTGAAGAAAAAGAGTCTAATCCATGGTTTTAACTGGAGTATTACAAGACATAAACTTGCTTCTTATGTAACAGGAAGTTATGAATTGACTGTGAATCAGTGGTTGTGTCGGCATGTCTGCTTGCTTCCAGCCATATTTTATGAGGTCTGAACTTTACTAGTATGTTGACAGACTCCGGTCACGCAACCTGAAGGAGAAACCACATTATCACCATTCATTACCGCAGTCCACCCACAGACACTCCTTTAAAACCCAAAAGCACAGGTCTTATGGCATTTCTGGGAATAGCGCAGTCGAATCGAGGCAGTTTGGCATCGACACACGTCAGGATAGGGTTTCACTTGGCTTAACTCGGAGGGCCGCCACAACACAAACATTTCAGGTGAAAGCCATTCAATAGGGGGTTGCTAGAGGACTGTTTCCTTGGTTACCAGAAACTGCTTCGAACCTGAAGAGAATGTTTTGAGCCTGATGCCAGGGCCTTAACCACTATTTCTAACTTCTGTGTCGTCTCCTTTCACCTGAGGAGGGTGCAACAGAGCCTCCTTCACTCTACCTTTCCTCACTCCTCCCTAAGAGTGGAATTTCCTGACGAAACTCAAATCCTCCGGAGCTCAGATTAAGCTCTTAAAGCGAATAGCAGCCAAAACAAACACATAAAATATAACCAACTCTCCTGACCTCGAGACTGATACCAAAAAAATACCTTTTGACACACAGAAGAAATCTGACAACATTTTGACAATACCTAATAACTCCTTCATGTTCTTGAGGCATAAACCAGATTCAAACTGACACTTGACTTAATCAAAAGCAGCAGTGAGAAATATACTCCCTGATTCCTGCAAGGAGATGATTTGTGTATCGTATTTATATTTCTTCCCATTTCTGAGTAAGCATAGCCAGCCATTATTCAGTTAGAGTCTTTATATCAAAACTCTTCCAATGTTTCAATGTTTCATATACGCAGCAACATCAGCAACTGCTTCAATTGATTGGCCCCAATAAAGGACCACCTGTGTACACAAACTGCAGTGGGTATATAAACTCTATTGTGTATATGTGTACTCTATTGTGTAATGTGTTCAAAAGAATTTCTGAGTCTTATCGGCCGGCCAGCTCATAAAGATGAAGTGTGTTTAGGACTAAGGCCATGACACTAATTACTGCCTTGATTCCTTCACTAGCGCTATCACACAGCTCCCCTTAGCACATGGTTTCCACCACATAACTCTCACAGACAGGCCTTGCTAAGCCTTTCCACAAACAGAGAACAAAATGAACAATGAGGGTTTTTTTTTTTTCATTTATCTAATTGAGGACATTAATGTCTTCTCCATAAAACCAGTCTCTCTTGCTCTCTCTCTCTCTCTCTCTCTCTCTCTCTCTCCTCTTTCTCTTTCTGAGACACTGATTTACAGTGTGAGATATATGTGGACACACGTATATCCACATGTGCACTCCCAGAACTTTCAGAGACAGGTAGATAGAGCACTGACCAGGCTTCTTCATATAACTGTCACCGAAATATTAAATATTATATCAGTTTGCAATTCAGTTCATTTTTATGACCCACACACAACACACACACCCACAACACAGAGCAAAATCTCACATCCTCTTAAAGGCGCAGTCTGTTACATTCCAACTGTTATATATTTGATTTACTGCCATTTGGCCTTGATTTGCCTGCTGTGGTTATGAAGGAACGAAATGATATCTTATTACGAAAAGCAGAGTTTGACTTTTATATGCCATAATAGTCAACATTACTGCCCTTTTTACATTATATTTCATATCAGCAGATCCAGCCTCATCCTGAAATAAAGACGTTACTAATGGTTACAGTGCTAAAGCCCCGAGCTACGACCGTCAGATTAAAAGGTTAAGTCACATTCGAAATGTACAGATGTTTGCTCGCACGCACAGTCAATACAAAATCCCTAATACAAAAATAAACCACAACAAAAGGCACGAGAATTAATGATAGCATTTATACTTGGAATAACAAAAACACATTTTATGTCTAAACCGTTTCACCATTATCTTTTACATATCTCACAACCCAGAAAGAACAAACCTCTTTCACACATGGTTTGAGACCATTAAAAACCTTCTCAGATGAGTGTTTGTTGTCACCTTTTATTAAGCAAAGACTTTAGAAGAACTAATATATATTTTCTGTTCCGCAGACAGTCCGTTCAACCACTGTCCACCGTGTGTCAATCAAATCCAGAAATGGTTTCCAGTAGCGACGCTCACCTTGGTGACGGCTACCTTGGCTCCCTTGTTAATGAGCTGCACCACATTATCGGCCTGGCCCTTGTGCGAGGCTATGAGGAGCCGCTCCGAGAGTGCGTGGACCGCAGCCGCATCCTGCAGGCTCATGAATCAGAGGCCGCTGTCTGGGGGGGGGGACGGAAGGATCTGGAAGGAGGAGGGGGGAGGTCGCAGTCTAGGACCCTCTAGCTCATGTCCAACAAGCAGAGAAGGAGGGAGAAAGACGCGGAGTTGACGTGAAAGGCTCGGTCATCTGATGCTCGCGGGAATCCAACCAACCTCATGTCCAGCTTCACCCCTGACGAAGAACAGGAAACAGATGTGCTTATGGGTACAATGCAGGAGCAAACAGGAAAAAAAAAGGGGAATGAGGGGGTTACGACTGTGAAATAAAAAAAAAAAAAAAGTAGTTTAATAGATATTGTGTCAATGGAGTGGAAAGAGTACAGATTGTACCCCTGTGTGATTAAGGGGTGTGAGAATTATAGTCCTGTAAGGTTTGGTTTCAGCCCTCTAATTTAATGACATCATCTGAGATATCTGATTTCACTCTTTACAGTTCCTAAGGACACTGAAAAGGTGAATCAGTTGTGTCAGTATTGGAAAATCGGTATGATCCGTGGTCCTCTAGCAGAGTAGTTACCTCCCTGCAGTAAATGAAACAGGAGAGTCAACTAATCAAATGGGCGTAGAATTAAAAGTATTGATAGAATTAATATAGTGCTTTAAATCATAATCTCATAAACTCTTATCATATCAAACAGAGGGTAAAACATACCAACATCACCATGCAGGAGTGAGAGAAGGGGTCACGTTTATTAATCTAGATGAAACCGCAGCGTGCAAACAAAGGCCCCTGTACAAAGCGGCGCGGTTTTGCTGCCTAACACTCGATATATCCGCAGGGCAAAATGACTCAGAGGAAATGTCTATTCCTCTGACAGGAGTTTTACCCGCCGCCTTTCCCATCATTACAACCCATCATTGTGTTTCGCAGTTAATCTCTGTCAGCTAACGCTCTGACTCACCGGGCCCGACGGGACAAAAAACAGATAAAGCTATGCGTCTATACCACACCGTATCGGAATCGGCATGGCACCCTTTTTCTTTTCACTTTAACTCCAGCTTGAGGTAACAGAATATCACCAAAAAAACAAACAAAAAAAAAACCACATACCAAGCTGCGGTCACGTTATGCCGTGTGTGTTAAAGCTGTTTCCAACTGCTGAAAGACCATCTGTGGTTTGACAACTTGTAAAGTAACAGATGGCACTCATTTTCAGTGTCAGGTGAGATTTCTGTTTAAAATTACATTAGAAATGAGTGGGGCAATATCTGATGTGTGTATAAAGAGCCAGTATGCAGCCAACTCTGAGAGCAAGTTTTCATTTTCTTTGATCAGTCTCCAGATTGGTTTTTTTGGGCTCTGCGCAGCTAAGTCAAAAAGGTAAAGCGGTATTGCCCTAAATTTTTTCCAAAAGGCTTAATTTGGAAATTAATTTTTCATGGGAAAAAAACACTTCACTTTTTCACAGTAAATGGAGTGCTTGGAATCAGAAAGTGCATCCAAATGCATACTCTCACAATACATATGTTCACACGGTTCAAATATGGAAACCTAAATAAAACATAAAGATCTTCAAACTCTCACCTAAAATAACGGTTTATCTAATTGTCCTGGCGCAGGCCTTTGTTTTAACCATGATGTAAGTTTCAAAACAAAAGTGTCATTACAAGTTGAACTTCAGCCAGTAATTTAAGCCTGTATATAGAGAGAATTCGACTCTGAAGGGCCTTTCAGCCTCACATATTTTCTCTAAGTTACTAGTCCCATGGCCATATCTTCCTTATCTCCCATACGTCTCTTCATTTCATTCTTTCATCTCTCAGTTCAGGCGTCATGTAAAGAGTCCTAATTACTGACCGCTGAGAATTCTGGAGTCACTGTTTGGTCCAGTGCATCTCAATAGTGTAAGATTTCTTTCAGACCAAACGGAGAACCAAAGAGAAAGCAGACCTCACAGCTCTGATAGTGGAAGATGAGAGACTGTTTGAGGGTTTTTTTTTTTTTTCCTCTGAGCTCCCGCGAGCTACGTCACAGCTCTTTGAAGAGCTCAGTAAGTCAGATACACAGCCGTCCCACCAGCCATAGATCATGCGTCTGATGATAACGCTTCAAAACCAGAGGTTCAAACTCCACATACCATCATAATCCCTCCACTAAATGCCATTGGCTTTAACACCAGCATGCCTTTGCAAAGACACTTACCAGTCTTGGTCTCATATCTCCGGAGAAATCTTTTTCTTTTTTTTTTTTTGCTGTTGTTGTAAGGCATACTTTCAGTGAAAATCTCTTTTTTTCTAAAGGAGCCCCAATATGACAAGTGATGCTTTTGCTTACTGTTTCATTCTACACATAATTTCAGTATGTAATAGTACATAGACGTGGATTTATTCTGGAAAAGTTACCATTTATCTATTAAATTTGCTTTGTATCTTTTTGCCCTGGTTGTTCTGTTGCCCTCTGGTTTGTTCCCTCAAGCTTCTCTCGGAGTAGAAATATTTTCGCGCGCTGCTCACAAACGAGCAACTTTTTCCTCTTTTGGAAAACAAGGCTGAGTCGTGCTAGGTTCTTTCTTTTTCGCAATATTTTGAATTGTTTCCACATTTTGCATTCAGTGCATAGCTTAGCCTCTCCCTGTTTTCAGATGAAGTTATGTACAAAGGTAAAAACTCCTGTTACAGCACAGCCTGGGCTCTACAGGAGCTCTCCTTTTGTTGCTAAGTCTCACAGTGCGAATCTAAGTTTCTCACAGACCTGGGCTTTTCCAAGTGTAATGCCTGGCCCTTATTAACAGGATTACCACAGAGGAGAATGGCGGGGGTATTATGCAGTACTCAGATTAAAGTACGGATCTCCAGGGGTGCTCCTAATCCTAACGCTATCTGATCCTCTAAGAGCCGTAAGGTGACTGTAACCCCCCCCCCCCCCCCCCCCCCCAATACTTAAAGCAAACCTCTCAAACTTGTGTCTCTCTCCCTCTTAAACAACTATTAATTATGTCACTCTTTTAACCTTTTACTTCTTTCCATAGGGTTCCTGCAACTTCCTTGACTGCTACAGGTTTTTCTGCAGTGCCACAACCAATTAACGATGTTCAGAAAAACGACAGATCAGTAAAAGCAAAGCTATGGTGGCAGAGTGAAGGTACAGGATTAGTACGAAGGCAAGTGTTAGTAAAGGTTAAAATTCCAAGGGGGCAATTATTTGGTCTCACGCTGTAAATCGTCCATGACAAATACAGCTTAGAAGCAACAGTAAAATTTGAAAAACATATTGTAAAGAAAAAGTGCTTATGAAAAGGAAACAACAAAATCCTTTGCTAGGGTTAATGCTGACTACAAAGGACAGCTAAAGGAAGTATGAGATTAAAAAAAAAAAACCCTTACTTTTACCCTCAGAACATCTGATTGGCCAGTTTGACCATGGAGAGGAAGGGGCCTGACCAATGAAAAGTCCCTTGAGTCTAATGTACCATGACATAAATTTTAATGACTTTCTATTCTACTACACCCCCCGCCACACACACACACACACACACGCACAACATATTTTATAAAATATTATTTTAACAATTTATGGTTGTTTCACAGAAGCAAAGGAAACCATATAACAAGGGGGAAGCGACAAGCTTAGGCCTGAGGTCATTAAAATGCTACAGATACAGGAAAAGGTATTGATACATTTGCTGATACAACCTAGACTCACGATTTAATTTTCTTATATCTGACCACCTCTGTGTGACCACCACTGCCAGTGAAATAAATTTATTACATAATGAAATGTTCTGTTCTCATAAAAGAGAAAACAGCCTTAGTAATTTGTTTTTATGCTACACCAACTCTTGTCCCATTCAATCCTGTTAGCTTTGGCTTCCCAGTCAAGGATTAGGACGAGTCCGTGACTGAATTACATTTTCAATGAATGATTCAGAATCCAGTCGAGCCCAGGATCGTCTACCCGTGTGTGAGAAACCGACTCAAGACAATTTCATTACAGCTCTTCTATGGGCTCCCACCCGTTCCTATTGCCATTTCTTGCTCTTTATCACATTTCTATCTGCAATCAGCCAACAGTGAGGGGCATATTTGAGTCAAAAAAAACCCTGAGGGGCCTTTGTCAGAGCCTCTCTGTATGTGTTACAGTTTGAACTGAAGAAAGTACAGCAGGGAAGAGCAGACTTACTCAACAACAAGCTGATGAAAAGGAGGGGGAGGGATCATTTTGAAAATCAGTCTAAATAAATTGAGGTTAGACCAAAAAAAAAAATTTACCGAAGCAGAACAAAACCACATTTATGTCTTTCATCTTGCGGCACACGGAGGACACACAAATAACGCACAGGAATCCCAAAGAAATGCTGCTGTCTTTTGTCACATCTTAGAGACCATTTATGTTGGGGGAAAATGGGTCCAAACTTCACTATGGTAACATTTTGAAAGACTCCCTGCTGCTAGAAGAAAAAATGAATAAGATTAAGTGTGAGGAGAAGGGGGGGGTGCATTCCCCCCTGCACATTCCTGTGGATCCTCCAGAAGAGCTCTGTTCAGTCAGTCAGACACACACAAAAGCAGGCAGGCCCGGAGTCCTTAGATACAGCAAGGTAACAGAGGCTTTGTCAAAAATGCCTCAGCAGCTCTAGACTATTCAAAAACAGACAAATGCCAAACTCCCATGCTCTTCAGCAGACTCAGATAAAGCACGAAAGCCCTTTTTTTTGTTGTTGTTGTTAGAGGACATTTTGTGTAAAGGCTGAAAAATCAGACCTCTTCAAACGTTGTCATGGTTGTTTTGGGGTTTTTTTTCTAAAACAGTCAAAGTGGATTGCCTCTCCTCCACCCTTGCACGCTCTTATAAATAAAGCTGTGAGTCTACTTTAGCGGGGAAGAGAAAAGGAACACCCAAAATGAAACTTAAATGGCTGTAGAGGCACCCCTAGCCCCCGGCGTTAAAGTCTGGTTTCTAAATTATGTCACAGTTGAATTCCGTCTTCAGTGAAATTGCATTAGTTTTTACTGACGACTAATTTTAAAGAGTCTCCAAGGCCGTGACATTACATCAGAGATTGGAATGTGCATCACTATTTTAGCTTTTGTTCTCGAGCAGTCACTCAAGGTGACCGAATGTGATAAAAGCTTTGTCCAACCAGTGAACTGAAAACAACAAGAAAAAAAAACTCAATACCATCTTTAACGTTCAAGTTGTCCATGGAATTCCACAGCATTCAGTTTTCAGTGTCTGAGCATGACAACTGAAATTCCGTGGACCATCCTATCAGGCTATTGTCTGATTTCAATTGACTGCTTGATTCACGAATAAAAACAAAACTTTCCGCACTGAGACGTACACAGAGAGCAAGGAAGCAATCAAATAGGCAATCATAAAGATAAGCATTTTAATAAGAAAATTTTAAGTATAATATTTTTTTTTTGTAAAATAAAGCCAGTCTACATTACTATTACAGTCCCAAACTACCCTTACCTCTTAAACTATCACAAATGTTTGAGAAGGGGGAAAAAAGTTTTGAAACAGATCTATGCTGTGTGTAATAGTCAGGGTGGACAGTAATGAAGTACATTTACTTGAGTACTGTACTTGAATACATTTTTTGAGTATCTGTACTTTACTTGAGTGTTACTTTTTTTGGAAACTTATGACTTTTACTCCTCTACATTTGAAATACATATATTGTACTTTTCACTCCACTACATTTCTATGAAGGTTCTCGTTACTCGTTACTTTAACGCATAGCTTTGAAGTCAGCAGACGAATTTTCTTTTCTAAAATGCGACAGGCCATATTGTGTTCATTACAGGGGAAAAACCAATCACAGTAAACTACTCCAATGCTGTCAGTCAAGTGCGTACTGCATTTTTTCTAACAACTGAACTTGATGGTTTTACTGATGGCTACTACAATGGAAGATAAAGATGATAAAGATAAAGGTTCCTCACAGCCATGGCCATATCTTAAGTCCATGTCTGAGATTTTTGAAATCAACTGGTTTCCAAGCTAATTGCTTCCCGTGTGCGTTCGCACGCTGTGTTCGCCTAACACTTACAATCATTTGCCACAGTAGATGTGAGATGTGACTTGAAAATTGGGATTTATATGTTTGTGAATGTGTGACGAATCTGGTGACAGAGGCAGACCACAACTTCTACTGTTAACACAGTGTGTGAACACGTACGGAAACCAGTTGGCTTGAAAACCATTTGGGGCATAACACCAAGTCCTGTCCAATGTGAATCCACTGCTGACGCATACTGATAGTTAGCTAGCGAAAATGCAGAGTTAACTTTACTGACAACAATTCTTTCAGTAAGATGTGTTTTAATCTGGTCAGGTAAACACCGTAATATTTGTAAGGTCAGCGGATTCACGTAGGACCCGGTCCCAATAAAACGAGGGGGGCGGGAATCAAGCGGTGAGGATGGTCATCCAGCTGTTTCACATTTCAGAAAATGCTATGTAGTAGAAGTAAAATTAACCTAGCCTACAACATTATGACGTGTTTATCCTTTTAAGGCCAATCTGAGTTAACCTAGTGCCTGTTTAAATGAAGCTATACACTGTCTTTTATAGAGGAAACATTTGGTTCAACTGTGTTTCTATAAGCTTTGTAGCATATTCCACAAGCTTTTTATTCTACAGGTTCTACAAGCAAGTCAGTGCATTCAGTAGGTTGTTTCAGAGTCATTAGACTCTGTAAATGCATTGTTGCAACAATACAACAATGCGATGACATTAAAAAGAAAATGTACTTTTAAATACTTAAGTATTTTTAAAAGCAAGTACTCCAGTACTTTAACTCAAGTAAAAATTGAACTGAACAACTTTTACTTGTACTGGAGTAATATTTGACCAGGAGTATCTATACTTTGACTCAAGTAATGAAGTTGTTTACTTTGTCCACCTCTGGTAATAGTGTAAACTCCAGTGGAGGTTTCAATGCCACATTTATATATCTATATTTGTTTACAAAAGCTAAAGACTCCCCTGAGGGCTAAATCAGACTGCATCGACATCTGGCATTGTGGGTAATGGGGAATGCCAGCGATACAGAGCCTTCACCTCTGTTCAGACGTCACTTATCACCACCTGAGACAACAAACAGCACAGCAGAGAACATTAAAATCGAAAAATGGCATCAACCCAATTAGACAAACTGCAAGCCCCAATGTTTAGTGTTCAGGGAAAAATGATCCTTATCAGAGTCTTGGCAGTGAAGTAAAAACACAGAAAAATGAGTAAAGATGGCGTTGTAATGGTGTTATTGTCATTAGGTTTCATTGTTCCCCGCTTTAAACCTTGAAATCAGAGTGGAATTTCAGCGGTATAGAGCGCTAATCATGGCAGGTTTTTGAAGAGCTAACCTCATCTGATTTCAGCAAACAGTGACATCACTCCCACACCAAATCAAGATGAGGTAAACAAGCGGCAGAGTGAAAGCATCCATGTTTTAACATGCTTCCAAGCACATAACATGGGGAATTAACCCCATCACTACCAGAGGTGATCCATTAAATAAAAGATAAAACCAGTGGCCTTTGGGGACACAGAGCATTACATAAGACTACAACAGCTATGTCTCAGGAGGACAAAGGTCAAGCCTGTGTTTTATCGCTAAACGCCAGATGGACAAGTTCCACAAATCAACAGTTTCATAAGATACCTGACTACTTGGACAAAGCAGATTGGTTTATAATTATATTTCTTGAGAAGGAAGTTCTGCAGCCTGGCTTGAAAGATTTGGTTCTTACTTTATGGAAAATACACAACTGTCATTTCAAATACAACATTTTCTCTATACTGGCCGTAAACAGTCAGCCAATGGAGTGATACTAACTGTGTCCAGGGGGGAGGTAAATGTATTTTGATTGGTGGATGGCTGAAATGGACATTTGGGATGAAAAGTGGCAGTCTGCCACCTCGGGATTAAGCTTACCATCTGCCTTTCTACACACCAACTCCATTCAGACAGAGAGAGACCCAAACCAGATTATATCAAAACTTTGACCATCTTTCTAATCCCGAGATCCATTTCAGCACTGATGACGCGCTGTTGAGTCAGAGGGAATCTCCATCACAGAGGTACAACAGGCTTTATTTGAATGATAAGAGGTAATCCTATCCAGTTTAAAGTAAGAGTTAACCCTTTTGAAATATGCCCTCATTATTACCTTCACCTAGGGGTTTGCTTGTTTCTAAAATGTTTTTTAATCCAACACATGGATTTTTAAATTTGTGTGTGTGAGTGTGTGTGTGTGGGGGTGGTGGTTTTGTTTTTTGTTTTGTTTTTTTCCCCTAGAAAATCATCATAAAAGTTCATTTTCTGTAACAACCTAAATGTAAATGTACTCATTAACTAACACTGCTTTACTGTGCCTGTCTCAAAAGTGTCAAAATCCCAAAACTGGTTAAAAAGGGTTACAATCTTGTGGACACTCTTACATTCTAGTCTCACAGTCGGCGGGACAAAGCGGTGACCTTTGCTATGAGTCTTTTAGACAGTATGTATTTTTCACTCTGACAGCTATGACGGTTAGATGTTGATACACTTCTAAGATTTTAACAAATAAATGACAAAACAATTAATGAATAAATAATAAATATTGGTTTACTGAAATATTGTATCAGAATAACCATGTCTCCACCTGAACTTTAAGCAGTTGGTAGTCCAAACTATGTTAACAAGGGTGAACTTCCCCTATAAGCCTGCATTCATGCTCAGAGAAACTTTCTCCCATTTAAGGCCTTTGCTGTGTCAGAGAAATTTGGAAAACAGATTTCTGTTTTCCAAAGGTGCCTTTTAAGGGTTTGTGACCTTCAGGGGTTAAAGGTTATCTTGGTGGAACATTTCTTCATAAAAACCCATTTTTACTATTACCTTCATCTTGGAACCTGATGAGGACAGACTGAGTCATAGTCTGTTTGCCAAACAATTGGAAGAGCATGTCCTAATCAGATTAAGAAGTCCATAAAAAGGCTAGCAAACATCTGAATAACATCTCAGTTGCATTCTGTTCTTAACATGGGACAATAGGTTGGATGTTACGCCTTTGAATATAATCCAGGAAAAACACTTTTCAAAGAGGTTTCGCTTCAAGTAGTGTTTTTTTTAGCCGTAACTTGAGTTTTGAAATTTTTAGAGAAAGAGTTTGATTATAGATAATGGAGTTATGTTTTCAGATGCTATCACAAGATGCCCACTGTACCGTTCATTCTCTCTGACTCTCTCCCACACACACACACACACACGCACATTCTATGTGCAACCCAGCTGTGTATAAAGCCCATTTAATGGACTTAGCCAATCTGTTTACCAGAATCATCCGCTTTCAGGATACTGTCCGTGACCACTGAACAGAAAAACGACCCTTCCATTAATAAAACACAGGATCCCTTCTGAGTGGCACTGCTGTATGAAATCCCAAGTTTACATTGTGCACGCATGAACATAAACACATACATAAGATAGATGGTGGGTGTCCTCAGAGGGAAGGGGCGGGGTCACAGTCTTGCAAAGAAGTTTGTGTAACCCCGTTTTTTTTTTTTTTCTCCAAACAGACAATGCCCTAAAGCTTTGTTTCAGACATTTTCCTTTCAGTATCGGCTGCCCCACACCTCTAGCACCCTCACCGTTTTGTGAAACCTTCTGTGCTTAAACACTGACTGACAGCCTGAATGAACAGGGAGACGTGAGGAACGGTAAGTATTTGGTGCTTCACGTCTGCCATTAAAAACCTTAAAAAGCTTCAGAAATGAATGAGGAATTCCTTCATTGTATTACTAAACCATTCTCTTTACCTCTTCAATAGCTCCCTGGGGTGGCTGGGAGGCAGCTTGTGCGATGACTAATTTGACTAATTCCCCTGAAAAAAAAACAACAAAAAAAAGAAAGCGCGTGTGTTTCCCCCACTTGCAGCTGTAATTGAAATTAAAACATTACATCGGCGACTACCGTATTTGAAAAAAAAAAAAAAAATTACATCTAGAAAAAAAAGCAATAATGACGTGCTCAGCATCTCTTTCTAAAACTAGTTTAATTTGACTTTTTATGAAAAATTCAACACAGTTTTCTATTCAAGAGTCACCCGGCAGCCAGACAAAGCTGCTCTAATTGGCCTCCTGCCATCTCTGACTATTTCAGTCTGACAGACTGTGCTGCTTGTCTAAAAAGCCTCCAACCGCCACCTGCGAGACGACAGAACTAATCAAAGCACATATCTGCCCCCACCCCCACCCCTGCCCCAATCCCATATCTGCTTTCGGGATCTCCCCCTTACTGTTTAATGGACGGTCCGCTCCAGATGTCCATTAAGGACCATAATTTGGCCATTACACACCTGGTGCCCCTTGCCCTGTCTGGTACTACACCCAACTAATCACCTCCCCAGGGAAACAACAGATTTTGAAGCATGCACTCTCCTTCTCTCTCTCTCTCTCTCTCTCTCTCTCTCACACACACACACACACACACACACACACACACACACACACACAAGTGGAGAAGTGTAACAACACTCAAAACACAATGATCAAATGCATTCCATCCACACAAATGACTATTTTTGCCCTATTAAGGAAACATGAGGATGAATGTGATCAAAGCAAACAGCATATATTCATTTTTTATCCTATTCCCTCCTGCATGACCTCATCTTCTCCTGGACGCAAAAAACAATTCATAATTATGTCTCTCTCTCTCTCTCTCTCTCTCTCACTCTCTCTCCCCCCCCCCCTCTATCATTTTTTAAAAATAAGGCCCAATATTTGACATCAGTTTTCCATATATGTCACAGTGCCTTTCATTGCCGGTTAGTCAACAGCAAATTCAAAATGTAGTTGTTTCAGTTGTTTATATGAGCACCCAAACTGCAGAAATATGAACGCTGCTGTTAATTTAAAATTGTTATGTTGTGCTTACTATTCAATACCGCATCTAAAAAGTATGTGAAACAGCCAATGAGTACTGTGTACTTGTTCGAAAGTTACACAGTTCAATCAAAGACAAAAGTACATAAGCCTACTTATCTGCGAAGCTACATGTCTCATGCATTTACAATAATAATAATAATAATAATAAAAAAAAGAGCACTCTGTCAGTGCACTGACAGTGATGACAGCCAAATAGACTGGTCTCTGAAGCAGCATGGTAAGACATACAGTTAATTAATTCCCTGCATGCATTAAGCTTGAAATGAAGCAATCATAGAATTAAGGGCTCATTAAATGTATGTAAGCATTGAGTGAGATGCCAGCCTGTGAAAGCTTGGAGGGAATTTAAGCTCATTATTTTCTCTTACCACACTAATTACCTTCCACCTGTAATTGACTCTGACAATAATACCCTAACAAGCCACTCCAACATTCCACGGAGGAAAAGTAGTCTGTGTTTCCTTCTGAAGAGGATAAATGAAAGCGGTCCTCTCCACTACATAAAAAGCCCTTCTCTCTCTCTCTCTCTCTCTCTCTCTCTCTCCTCACAGACACAAACACTTATGAGGGTAACTTTGAAGAGTGCACTCATACATGCTGGAGGGGCGGGGGTGTGTGTGCGTGGAACTGAGGCTGTCCTGGATCAGTTGAAACATTAACATTATTTGTTGAATCAAAGAATGATTTTTAAATTTACAAGCTGTTTACAGGAGGGAAAGATGACATGACATATGTAAACACATCACTAAAGCTTCAGAAGAACTCAGAAATGCTAATGTTATAACCGATCTGTCTCACTTTTTTCCTCGCTCTCAATAATTCATCCCAGACTGATCCACATAGGAAAATGTCACATCTCTCTGTAATTATGTAACAGTTTTAGGGAAGATGGGTTCGGTTTCTAAATTCTTTTGTACGGCTGTCTAGAGAACACCCCGAGACTGATCTAGCACGACAAAAAACGTTACGTGCAAACCAACAACGTCTAATTCTAAACCATGTGCCCAAACAGAGTTCTCTCCAGGCAAAATCAACTGCAACCCCTTGTCAAAAAATTCCAACGAGCCACACTGTACACATATAATGAAATTCAACAGCAAATAATAAAGCTCAAAGCTCAAAAACATGCAGTTGTAAATGTAAAACATTACGATGACAGCTTACTCACACCAGCAGAGAGTTTAAAAAAACAAAACAAAACTAGATCCCTTAGTCCAAAGAGAGAGAGAAGAAAACAGCTACCAGTGAACTCACTCGTGGGGAATGGTTACTGGTGAAGCACCCGGCACGACACAGCCTCCGCTTCTCCTTTCCAGGGCTCAATTTGCATGTGTATGGGTTGATTGGCAGGTCTGACAGTTCACTGCATTAATGAGGGGGCTGAGACAGGCTGTACATAGTAAAAGGCAAGTCAGTCACTTGTCCTCAAGCCGCCTCTTTGCAGAAGAAAATTCCGGTCCTGTTCTTCTGCTGTTAGTCTTGAAATTTTCCAGAAACCTAAATATTTTATCATGAACAGTCACACTGAGAATTCAACTTCCTTTCAAACTCATATCCACCCACACACACGCACACACACACTAGCAAAGACAGAGTAAGGGAGATTTTTTTTTACTCCCACAGAGATACATTTTTCAGTATTATCAATCTTCTGTTAATGATAGTGTCCACAGGTAAACACAGAATAAACATAAGCGTTACTATTACACTATGCTAGTCTCTGATCTCTGTGAAGGGTTCCCCTACCCCAAGACTCCTGCAACGAATTCCTAAGGGCGGCACACCTGATGATACTCAGGGTCAGTTGGTGGTCATTCTGTAAGGTCACAGAGAGGTCACACTATAAACGCTTGGCTTGGATTCTTTAGAATGTTGACGTGTTCCAGCGTTCCCTCAGAAAAGCTGAGGAACTCCTCCACACCGGCTTCTACCGAGCCTGCACATAGCTCCCTATGCAATTCCACGCTTAATCTGTTTTTTATTTGAGGACTGCGAGAGTGGACTAAAGGTCTAAGCTATTCGTGAGCACAAAAAAAAAAAAAGGAAAAAAAATGGAAGATGGATGTCTTAAAATGACATTACAGGAGAAATTTAATCATTTCCCTTTTGTGCACTGTATCCCCCCATGACTGTCAAGATTTGACTTTAATCCTTTTGGTTCTTTGTGAAGGCTGACCAGCGTTTCCCATACAAATACGTTTTGTCCGCCGAAGTCCTTACACTGCTGCCTCCAAAGGCGTGCATATTTCAAACACGATATAAATCAAGGCAGGGACTTAATCATTCCTCTTCATTCGTGTCTGTGGTCTGCCCACATATTTTGACATGCATACAAACCACACTATCTGGTTTGTTAGTTCTCTTGGCATCTCCTTAGAGCCAAGGGGTATAAAGCCCAGAGAGAGGCCAGCTCTCAAAGGCATATGGGTGTGTCCTTAGAATTCTAGATCATTCCGTGTATTGTGTCTGGTGACTTACTGTAAATGGGAGCCACGTTAATGCCATCTGATATAAACAGAACAAGCAAGAGAAATTTGTTTAAACATGAAAATGACAGGGATTTGTTTAAAACGAGGTATAAACAAATACAGTCATTGGCCTTGAAAAAAAAGAGAAAATTTGACTTCCCTGACAGAATCAAACAAACATTTCACTTCAGGATTTTGACACATCACATGAACCAAACCTGTAAGAGTTCACCTCCAAAAGCAGGGATCCTAAAATCCGTTATTGTATTAACGTGACGCCTTCCGGGGAAATTCACCCAAATCTTGAACAATACTTTTATCTCTTTTTTATGCTATTGTATGATATAATGTATTTCTTACTTGCTACAGGCGGTTGATCTGATCTTACTGCACAAAGAAAAAGAAGGAAAAAAAGGAAAAGAAAAGGTAGGTCCACAACAATGCTTTCTATATCCAGCTAGAGAGAATCTTAAATTACATCTCTCTATGACTCAGGCACTGGATTTGACATGGGGTTGGAAGGGCCGACGAAAAGCAGAATTCCCAAAGGAATTACTGAATGGAAAGTGTAGATGACATTAGCTTAACCATTAAATCATTAGCTCAGCCATCCGAAAAAGACAAACAAAACCAACTGGCCAATACCAGGCGCTCACTTCCCAAAGACTTCAAGGGGAAAAAAGAAAGATAAGCAAACCTTTAAAAACAAAAATTGGGAATTTATGTCCCCCCCCCAAAATAAGATAATAATCAGTTTTGCTGGGCTTTTAAAGCGTCATCATTTAGGAGACACAGCAGTTACGTTCATTAAAAAAAAAAAACAAAAACAAAAAGAAACCCACACACACAGTCAAAATTAGATTACGTGAGACACTAGTAATATGGCAAAATGTTGTGAGGTAGGTTCTGTGCACTCACAGCGACTCTAAACTAAACACAATCAGAAAGATCTGGAAATAGAGTCTGAGGTACTTGGCACTCTCACAATCCACCAAAAGTCAATTTATCACTTTTCCAAACAGGCAGGATGGGTCATATGATCAGGCATGACCCATCCAGACAGAAGTTACAGCCCCACTGTCTGTCTAATCTGGTCATCTGGTAGTCACACACAGACACCCTTTTGTGTACAAGACGCGATAATTAACTGTACTGATAAGAAAAGAGGTGAGTGATAAGGAACTATAAAATCCTTCATTTCAATCTGGTCTGTGTGCTTCAACACGTTTTCCAGTTGAAATTCTGAGGCCTGCAAAAGACAGGGACGAAGTATTTTTTATATGGGTGATTCAACATTTTATTTTCACAGGGTACAGACCCAAACCATTTGATATAATCAAGAGCAACGTGGGGCGTTTTGAGAATGCAGCGAACTAGGAAGAAAAAAAAAAAACTGAAAAAAAATAACATCAGTTCCCATCCTTCAAAAGTATACGACACAACAATATCCGAAAAGCTATGTTCCTAGGTTCAGTCTTCAGATACAGCTGGAGTTTGTGTCATAATAGGGAGCCAATTTAAATTATTTACGAAAGAATAAACCTAACGGTGTGACAGCGGTTCATGTAAGGAAAAAAAAAAAAAAAAAAAAAAAAAGAAAAATACATCTGTGTTAAAACAAATATGACATTATGTTTGTCAGAGGGTCTGTCAGATCAGGTTACATGATAGAGACAGTCAGCAGCAGTATGTGAACAGGGTCTCTCCTTCAACTCATTCCAACCGAATATCAGGTTACAGCTTTACACCCTGAGCTCAGGATTCCTGTCAAAACGCGATGAGTTGTGGAATGAGGCACCAGGAAACATTGGCTTCCCGCTCCACGAAGAGCGAGGGGGAAAAAAAAAAAGCTTTGACAGGGTGTTTCGGACAAGATGACAGAATTTATCGGAACCTGACGGACAGCAGAACAGCTTCAACAAGAGATGGAAATCTAAAGAAATACACCGTGTGTTTTTTGTTTTTTTTCAGAGAGGGAAAACTGTTCTACTATACTAGAGAGAAAGTGAGAGAGAGAGGGGAACGAGAGATTTCCTAGTTAAAGGAAGAGCAGGCTCAAAGTTCATGACAAGGACAGACAGAGTTTCTGCTGTACTGGCTACACCACAGAGAGGGGCAGTTATAGTTACACACCAGTCAGAGAAGGTGTTTGAAAACACCCCCCATATAGCAACACCACACATATAGCAGAGGATACATTCACTTTCCCTATTCTGTTCAAAATCTAAAATTCAAATTCTACATTTGATTATTTCGGTACTTTTTTTTAAAATGTATTCTATGGTATTGCCCAGAAAATTCAAATTCAAATCAAATAATGATAGCAAAGCCTTATTTCCAAACAACCAAGTGTTTTTTCTTTTTTTCTTAGGCAGGATTTGCTATTGATGCAAAAACCAGGCCACATTTGCAACTCACAAAAACTCAGGCACCATAAGAGAACAGGCAGCGACTGTGTAAACAGTGTGGCAGCTGCCTTTACAGCGCAGATGAGAGCGAGTGAGAGCAGACGTCGTCGAATCATATGGGATCTGTCTTCTCTGCTCTGTAGAGACCTGTGACCTCTCTGGTTTCTTTCTGTCCACAGCACCAGATCTAGAATCAGTTTTCACATACCACTCTCCTAATCTTAACCTTTTTAAACCAAAGGTGACTGCTGACCACACATCAGCTGATTATAGCGGATTTACACCCACTGAATGAAGCAATGGAGTGATAAGGATTTAATACAACTGTATTGAAATAAAAAGGACACATAAAAAAAACAACTTATAAGGTAGCTGTCCGCATAGGCCTTTTTAACGTCAACTTATCTGCACAAAACCTCTCGTAGAAATTAAACTTGCGCTTGAGGATAATGCATGACTGAAATTTTTAAGTCATCCATGAATTATTCACATGTTTTGTTTAGTCTAGAAAAACCATACTGTGCACAGGCTTTGTTTTTCATTTGTTTGTTTACTTGTTTGTTTCTCCACTAACATGCAACTGTCTATGGGTGAGTGCCTGTATCATAATTGCCTCCGGGGATTTCCAGTCAAAAAACACTACCCCTCACACTGAAAAGATTACTGAGCTATGATATCCTCGTTTGAACTGAGAGTCGGGTAATCTAGGTTAATTCTAAACTAATCCAGAACTCTCAATCTTGAATTACATCAACTGAAACGATACTGTAATAGCATAATTTGGTTTGTTTTCACAGCCTCCTGAAGACTGATCTTCATGGGTATTATGGAAAATAATCCACGTGTTTCTTAAAATTAAGTAAATACAATAATTTAAGTAAATTTAGCAAATACCATAAATGTTAAAAATGACTCATCTTTTACCATGTAAAATCTTCTTGCTCACCTCTTTACACACACACACACACACACACACACACACACACACACACACACACACACTGATGTCCATCTATGTAAAAATTTCCAAAGCCAAACTACATTCACAAAATTATAATAGAGACCTACCCTTCAATGTGAGTTACTTCAAAGCTCAAGTGTAGCATTACAAGGATGCCCAAGGTCACTACTCTATGTCTGCTTCAAAACGTCTGTCAGTAGACATGCAATAAATCACCTTCCTCAGAACCACGCACCATGTGGTGACCACACCTACCGGTGAAACGGTAGAAAACCCTTCATCATGTTCACAAGGAATGTTGGAAATCTGATGCAAACCATTTGAATGGATCTGGGAGAGTACACAATACCACATCTCTTCTCTCTGTCTCTTAAAAAAAACAACAACATAATTTATAACTCTTTACAGCATTTCTCACTCTCACTGTACACTATTGAAGTTTGACTTTAGCCAATTAATAATATTTTATCCTGAAAATGAGATGAGCTTTCCATTTTAACCATGTCTGTTGGGGTGAAAACAACCGCACCACATTGGAAAAAAAATCAATGACTTTATAATGATAATCGTAAAATAACAACATTATGAGATGCGGGCGTGGGAATCCTGTAGGTCAGAGGACTCAAAGCACTCAAACCGCCCTCTTCGCATCTAAAAGATGACACGGTACACGGGGAAGATCTAAAGTGTTGTGTCTGGGAGCGTGTGAGTGAACCCTGCTGTGTAGATTGCGTCTACAGTGCAGCTTGGCGTGGAAGGCCATGATAAACACACAGAGAGGGAAAAATCGCTACAAGACCGAAGATTACCCCAACGCACACACAAAGACAAACACACATATCCCTTATCTGCCATCTGTAAAACGATCTGTAGACAAATCTCTGTCCTCAGTTTCAAACATTTGTTTGGATCATCTGATCATGTGACGAAACAAACATGTCACGTTTCAGATGAACACTTCAACTTCAGTACACATTATTCTTTTTATTTACCAGATGCTGGGTGATTTAAATGGACCGCGTAATTTGCGTAACATGTAGGAAACGGAGAGAGAGAGAGAGAGATTTTCACTTTAAAATGAGTTTTCAAATGAGTCAAATGAAAGGGGGGGGGGTGGTGGCGCACATTTATGTCCAGTATAGAGGTGCTACATAAAGTTGTAAGTACAAGTGGGCATGACGCTTCCCTAGCCCCGCACTAAACTCGGAGAGACCAGGAGGGTGTCACTCCCACGCACAAATGAAATTTAAGATCCGCCAAAGAGTTATTCGGGTTGGCAAAGCAGGGCCACGGTAGTCAAAATACTTTACAAAATAACTACGCACTATTTATAATAAATAAGTAAACAAATAGAAAGATGCCTGCTTTTTCGTATGTAAGGCAGTAGCAGTCTGAATAATTCCATGTTTCTTCGTCACCATGTGCACAGGTGAACAGAAAAACAAAATACGCCACCCATACTTTGCTACGTTTTAAATCCACCGAAGTTCGCATGGTTACAGAACTGGTGAATTGTCAATACATTTAAAACGTACCTTATTAGTGAAAATGTCCGAGAGCATTAATTTGTCCGTATCGCGTGAGATTCCCTTTGCGTGGTCTCAAAGACATCTCGCTGTAAAGTGAAGAGGAACACTAGTGGATAAAGTTCAAGCTAAAGTAGGCATTAAACACAGTTACAGAGGGGTTTTGGTAAAGATGCGCCATCGAGTGGTGAAAAATGGCTACTTTACACGATACTTCTTCATCTGTCATACAAGGAGTGGTCTCTGCGGTACATATTCTTAAAATTAATCACACATTTGACCTCGCACCAACAAGTTGCGTATGTCTGAACAAAATCGGATAAATTTCTCGAAAAATTGCGAGTAACTGATCGTTGTTACATTGACACCACGAAATGTACTACATTTTCCGGGTGGTGGCGTTGTATTCCGCTTTAAGAGAGAGAGAGAGAGAGAGAGAGAGAGAGAGAATGCAGGAGCACATGGAGTAGTTTATCTCCATCATTCCAAACTGACATGTTGATTGCCTCAAATAAAATAAGTGATCCTACCTCACATTACAAGGAACAAGGAACAAGCACCACAAGTAATTAGACGAATGCCCGCGCGATTGCATGTTATAAATATGTACTAACTACATTTTTAAATGCAACACAGCCACTTTTTGGACTGAACTGAATGCATAATATTCACCTGAGAATAAATGGAGAAAATGAGGCGACTGGTATTTTTGTCCCCATAAAACTATATATGCCATTTAAACCTATGTAAGTGGATATATCCTATACGTCTATTTACCCCATAAACATACGCACACTCACACACACACACACACACACACACACACACACTACTCCATCCACCAGAATCCCTGCAAGGAAACGTATTACGTAACAAATTGAGGAGTTGTATTTTTCTGTCCTAAAAGCTCCCCAGAGAGCAGTCAGTGTGCCCAGTGTTGCTGAAATGACATGTGGAATTATTGGGTGTGACACATCTCTCCCTCCAGCCGGAGTTTGACAGACATTTACACGGTCTGTTATGAAAACTGCAGGCGCAAATCTCCAAACTCAGACTCATCACCGTGTTTGCCAAGCAGGTAAAAACCTGCACATCCACAAAAACATACTTTAATCCTGTTTTTTTTTTTTTTTTATTATTGTTATTTCTCAGACCTGCCACTCATTTCACCTACAGGTGCCCAGAGCTAGGCTTGCTTTTCAGTCACAATAACTATGTTTTTCAGCCTCCTCTGGTGGCTTGCGCATAGCCGCAGAATAGACATCTAGAGCATCCCGTGATGCAAATCTTCAGTCAAAAATCACCTTACTGTGCTATTCATAATAGAAGAGTTTGTTTCTCCACTATATGGTAGTTTGTTTTTGCTCAAGCTTGTACTCTCATCAGGGTAATCTTTCTTTTTTTTTTTTTTGTATCGGATGTCATCACCATGGCGAAACACAAACTGGAATAAATGAATGAAGGTTTTTGAACTGTAGCTCCCATGACGCTCCTTTAACTGGGATGTTCACTCTGTGCTAAACCGTTTTCACTATTCATACTTTCACCAGTAGGTGTCAGAGACACGGAAAGAGCCAAGGGAAAAAGAGAACACTGATACACAAGTTAAGGGGGGAATCATCAGATGCCTTACATATCCTTACATCACACGTGTTACTCTATCTCTGTGGATGTAGTCATGCTGATGAAACTTCCCTCACTCTGCCATGCAGTCATTTCCCAATAATGAAAAATGAGCCTTGTTTACACCAAATGACATTCCCCATTGGCGGAGCAGTCAGATGAGGATATGGAAAGATGTAAGAAACTGCATGAGAAGAGGGGGAAAAAATCATCTATTCCGTCTGGATGTTGTTAATGGGAGCCATCATTAAGGGCAGCACAGAGACCAGAGCCTATATAGGCTGAGAGAAAAACGTCCAGACGAATCATCTACAAACAGGGTTACAAGTGAACCTGAATCCCTGTCGCTTTGGTCTCTCCGTGTGCAAAAAATTCATTCACTTCCACTTTAACCATCTCAGCAGAGTCACCAGACATATCATCAGCACCAATTCGTTTTTGTATGTCTGGCACTGGTATAACAAAGCTCACGTCTACGCCAAATTTCACCACTGACTTCATGGTTTCACGTGCAAGATGGTCAGCAGAGCGAAGCAGCAGCTCTCGGAACCCATATGTGATGTACAGCTTTAGTCAGAGAATAAACAGATGGGTGATCATCACAAATGCTAGCTTTCAGTCAACAGCTTATTGATATCTTAAGCCGAGTCTCATCAACACGGCCTGTGTTTATTTACAGCGTTTGCCTGATAAAGATTTAAGTAAACCGAGGCTGATTGGTGTTTGAAAGATGACAGCTTGTGTATAAACAACATGAGAAGTTTGAGGTAATTTTTTTTTTTTTTCAGCACATAGTACACAGCTTGTCTTAAGCTTGAGCGTGTCATCGCGGATTCTTGGTATGGGAAGATATGTTTGGGAAGATGACGATTTAAAATATATTAAGTCGTGACTGATAAAGGCTTAGGAAAGTGTTGAGTGCTGGTGCTGATACAGATGTAATGGATTAGGAGAATTCTTTCTCACGTTGCCCTTTCACGGCCCTGTGTTTTAAATCCACGTCACACTTCAGACACACTTAATTCAAATGTCACAGATAAAAACACAAGCCATAGCTTTGAGGGGTTACTCTTTCAACCCTTTCAAGAAAAGCCATTATAACTGTTGCACAAACTGAAATTAATTAGTACAATCTGTGCTGCGTTCTGCTTTTTGGTGTTGTTTGCTTGTTTGTTTTTGTTTTTTAAAAGCAATGCATGAATTCCTACAAGCCAGCTTTCTCGAGGCGTACTATTTGGAGATAAACATTGACTTACACAGATCTCATTTGAACTGAATAGTGGATAAATTTACTTGAATATAACACATTCATTCAATTGCCACTTTAGACCTGAAGCACTGGAAGTATTTTCTTAAATAAACATAAACACAAACCATCTTGGTTTCTACAGGGAAGAAAAAGATTGTGTTTGTTCCCCAGAAGCACCAAACAAAAGTAGCTATATGATAATGAGCATGTGTTTTGAATTGTCTTTATTAGACATGGTTGAGTTATGACAGCCCTCACTAATCTTTGGCGACGAAAAACACAACATGTGTCAAATCAGATATGTTAGTGAAGCAAGACCAAGCACAAAATAACCCATCCTAAGATGTCATTATAAGTTGAAGCAGAAAACAGGGAGCAGATGCAAGGAATAGTTGCAGTAAAGGAGATCAACAGTTTATCTGCTTGCTGCGAAGATTCGTATGGACAGACCACTGCACTGTCAGCTACATGATATAAAAATGTGCTGAGACATCATTAGATTCAAACAAAATGGGACAGGTTTTTTTTTGCCTTGTACGTAACCTCAATGACCTTGAAGTTTCAGCATTACCAATCTACTTCATAACAAAAAAAAAAAAACAGCAACATCAAATGCATAGCAATGTTTGAAACGTCTAAAGTGCAAAATCACAGATCTATCTCTTTGCATGAATGACATTTGCTTGGGCTTGTTGGTAGGTTGATTTAGCAGAAGAATGAAAGATGAGAGAAAAGATCAAACATTTGAATATTCAGCTCATTGAATAGGCATACCCAATGTGCTTATCTGCTCAGTGGGATGCATTTTCACAGTCATTCATTCACCCCCAGTTTCACAAAGACTTGAATTCCTCTTTGCTTTCAACACAGTTTCAAAAGGGCATTCCAATAAAAACATATTCTCTGGTCCTTTGATCAGTTTTTCCAGCTGTGAAAGAATACTTTTACACATTTCTCAATTTTCAGTGCAGCTCTCTCTCTCTCTCTCTCTCTCTCTCTCTCTCTGTCTCATTTTCTCTGATACCCTTGAGATCACAGGTTAATTCTGATATTCCTATGATGATTTTCTTGAGACTTTGAAGCCCTGTCTGTCCCGCGCGATCGTATTTCTTTCTTTTTCTTTTCTTTTTTTTTTTTTTACATTTGTTATCACATAGCCATGGGGAAAGACTAGTGCAGAAATGTGTTCCTTTGTTATCACTCTTTTAAAAGAGGATTTGTTTTACACTACACACTTGCAATGAAAATGAGATTTTCAAAATCAAAGGGTAAAATATTCCTCTGGGAATCCTCAGCATGCTCGCACAAACACAGAGAAAGTTTTTATAGTGGAAGTATAACACCCTGCTGGCAAATGTATCATAAAACCTTCTTAATTCTGTTTTACCTGAAATATGCTGAGCATGGTTTTTACTTATGCTTCTTATCCAGTACAACACCGGATTGTAAAAAAAAACATGATTTTTATTGAGTAGCTGTTACAGGAAGCATTTAATCCTTAAATTAGAGCAGTCTCGTCGTCTGACTAAATATATCTGCTGATTTGACTCAGCTTTATGCTGTGGGGTACACAGCTGATGTTGTAACCTCTTACCCCAACAGTGTAAAGACCTGCTATATTAATATGTTTACATCTGTTCACCATGTGCATATGTAAACATATTAATAGCTTAGCTATATGGCTAGTATTTAGGGCCAGTCTTTAATGTCACTCTGGTCCCTCTCTTTGGGTGTCAGCTTGATAACTTAACCTGACCAGACCATGACAAATGTTTGAACCACAAAGAAAAACATGCGCAATTCAAACTGTTTGTCAGCTTCTTGATGCAAACCAGTAAGCTGGGAATGATTTGTGTACAGTAACGAACGATTCTCATCGGCCAAGAGTTTATATGATGTGACTTGTTGCTGTCCCACTGTCAAATTTTAGAACTATGTCAAATTTTCGGTTTGCAGAGAATCTGACTGTCTAGGACAATGTAATAGTGTCCATTTGACTTCAAAACACAGTGCCTTTGTTGGAATGCTCTTGAACAATAGGGAATCCATAAAATGCTGGACCAGAATCCAGTAAATGGAGGCACATCACCAGAACAGAGAAAATGTTACATATGGCACAAAACTACACACCAACTTCAGTGCACCATATTGCCATCTCGCTCGTAAAAATGAAGACTGAAACAGATCATAAATCTGGATCCTGTATTAATGACAGGCAGTGGGAGAAACAGAAAAGTTAAGGCAATAGTGGATCTGACAGACAGGCACATTCACTGAAGGACAGAAAGGCTGAGCAGAGAATCATAAAGGACACTCCAGTGATGACAGTAACCAAAATCTCAAAATATTTCCCATTAATCTTACTTAAATAGCATCATGAGCATGAAAACCTTCTTACATGGTTGGGCTATATGTTTACTGTTTCTTTGACTGTAATAAGCCTAATGTTTTCAAAGTCATTATTGCAATTCATTCTCATAAAATTTTACCGCACTCACCCAGAGGGTCCTTAATAATTTTTACACAAACTCTGCTGTTCTGAACTGTGTAGTTTGTTTCCCCCATGAGTAACTGTCCTAGTTCTTTGCATTCACCTACACTTTAAGACATGTATTAAAGCTACAGGGTTTATTTACAGATTTACTTTATCAAGGTCTCACTTTGAATGTAGTTAGAATTCATTTTGTCTTTCCCCATAATTACCTGAGCATACTTGAAGAGTTATGTGTTATGTTATGTGACTATGTCTCATGTGAGCCATTAATAACGGAGGAGGATAACCAACCAACTTTGAGCAAGGACTGCACAGAAGTTGTAATTAAAGGGAAGTGAGAGACAAAAAACATTCAATTCAAAACAAGGATGCAGCGATTGAAACAGAGTGAGAACCATCGTCTGGTGACAACAGCATGCCAATAAAGTTTGCCATTCAAATTCCTAGTTCTTGTTTTCGTTTTTCAGTGGACATTTTTAGGAACGGTGAGATATTTCAAACAGAAAAAAATCTGCCACGTCAGTACTAACGACCTGACATGACAACAGGTCAAGTTCAGCCCTGAAGATTTCCCCTGGTAGCTAACAACCCGAGCTCAACATATTGGCTGCATGTTTTGGAACTTCAAGCGGAAGACAGTTGCGAAGCAAAAACAGTTGTCAGCAGGTGGAAAGCTAACATTCGTTTCCTTTTCGATTTCGAGTCTTTAAGATGGAGAGCAAATATAATCTTAAGAGTCCAGGTATGTATAAACATCCTTTTGTACCTTTATTCCACGGTACATTAGACAATGTAATAAAAAGCGGTGTCTTGTATCTAAAATCTTTGTCTTGCTCGCTAGTTAGCTTGTTAGCTACGTAGCTAGCTCAAGCTGCCCAACTGAATTGTACTGACATACTGGTCACACTTTCTCTTTTTGAACATATTGATAACAACATTTTTCAACTATATTTCAGTTAACAGTTGTGAATCTGTCTTGATTCTTCGGTTTACCCAAATTTGGCGACCATTTCCTGAACCTGCAGCTGTTAGCAGTAGCGATAGCAAGTTTTAGTTAGCTTCATGGAGAGCTTATTTTACAATGACAGGTTAAGTATTTAAATTGATGACTTTGGCGGAAGTTTTATTCTTCAGCTGTATTAATAACACTGTCTCTTAGCCAGCGTTTACACATTCTCTTCACACGAAACTGCAGTTTTAGCTGTATTTGGTTTATAGGCTCAACTAACATACATAGCTAGTGGTGAAAACTATTCTGACAGCTGGACAATCCCAACAGTTGACGTATATGCCTTTTACCTGTAAGCACCAATAAAACCGCACACACTACGTTAAGCACAAATATCTCCAGGTGATTAGAAATAGTGATGTCACGAGCATAATTTGAACAATGAGAAGCTTGAAAGTCAATAACCGATTATAATCAAGACTGCTAAAATGTAAATGTTGCTTCGTTACATGAAGTATTGTACATAATGTGACTTTAGAGGAGCCAGACGTCCCCAGGAAACTGAGGGCTTGTTGTACCGACACGCACTATTTCACACACAGCCCCCCCCCCCATAAAAAAAAAAAGTGGTGTTGATTGGTTGACACTAATCATTCTCAGTGGAATACATTTGGTCTGTTTCACTTCCTGTGCACATGTTGGATTCTCACAGCTCTCTCAAAATAGATCTTATTGGTTATGCTTGGAAAGGCCGGGATGTTGGCTAGTCTGTGCATATTCGAAGGCTTTAGAGTCAGATGTTAGGGAGCATCTTTGCATAACACCCTTCCTACACAGCATAGTGTAAACCCTTTTGTTACAAATGCAAATGTTACCACAGCCAGACTGCAAACAGGTCTCTCTGTTTGGATGTTGGTTTTTACTCCTGTCCAAGTACATTTTCTCCTTTTCTTTTCCACGGGAGACGTGGGCCTCTTGCCATTTGCATGATCATTGGCTCACATGCCTGTATTTTATTTATAGTAAATTGTATCTGCAGCCTTACAGGGACACATGTTCTTTCTTTTGGCTAAGAACACCAGCAGTTTTGAATATCTTTTTTTTCCTTTGCTGCTTCATGTTTGAATTGATAAAACAGACTAAGTCAGCTTCCTGAAATTCAGAGGAAACCCCTCTGAGAAGCTCTATTAAACCTATACCATGAGTTTTCACCTATGGCTTGTGGTCAGATTTATAATGAAGAGAGTAAGGAGATCACCAAAAGAAACCATGCATCTCTACTAGGGTGTGTTCGATCGTTCGGGTTCATTTATTAGGTAGCCTATTTTAGCCAAATATGAACCTCAGAAAGCTTAGAGCCACGGGAAAGATCACCGGACTGTCCTGTTGCCCTGCTAGAGAGTTGTAGTGTCTTGTAAACCACGTTGTTGTTTTTTTTACATAACCACGCCTCACAACTAGCACATACCCCGAACTGTCTCCATGCAATACTAAAATGTGTTGCATAAGCCGATTCTGTGTATTGCGTTGTAATCCGCTTCCTCCTGGTCACTGACTGAAACCCAGGGCACAGCTAGAGTCTGGGGGCCCGTCCGGGAGCAGAGGGATTTCTTGTCACTTTGACTCATCGTTGTTCTGAGGAAGAATAAGATGAAGGGGGTGGGGGAGGGGGTCTACAAATATAATCAAGGGTGTCTTTGTCAGACTATATCCCGGCATTTTGGAGAACAGTGTCACAAAAGGAGGGGGAGTGGACAATTGCTCTGATGCCTCCCAATGTAACTCAAAGAGACTGCACTTGTCCCTTCCTGTTTGGTGAGACTTGTAGGTATTTTTTTGTTTTTGTTTATTTTTAGCAGGAAAAAATGACTGTTTAACTCACGGACATACGTATATGTTTCACTGCTTCCTTTATACTTTATACTTGTCAAAAGTAAAAAAACACTATTTATGGACGTGTCAAATATTTTATGCTACCTGATATCATATTTTGGCTATAGTCCACCTAACAGGCTTTATTCTACCAGAAAATGTGTTAAAAAACCATATAGGTATCAAGGCTCCTGACCTTGGGATGGTAGTGCTTTGGATAAGTTCCTAGGCTAATTGTAGACCTGTATGAAGTTGACTCTGATCCAAAGCAGGAGGATCACCACGTGCAATTAACTTAGTGCAGTTATGTTTGTGTTTGGGGCAAATGATTCAAACGATATTTACGTAATCAGTTGCAGTAACCTTGCGGCAGCGAAACGGTTCAACACAGACAAGTCATGCGGTAGCAGACATAAACAGGGACCGTCACTAACCTCAGTCAGCCCACACTGCTTTTACTGAGGAAGAGGGAGGGCTGGTGTTTCTACTGGAGGAATCTCTCTGTTCTTTGAGCTTGTCCCCTCTAAACACGGAAAGATGGATGCACCAGCCATGATCCACGACCAAACCGATTTGACCGCCCACACACTCAAAAGTAAAATAAACTCCTCAGGGTTTTTTTTTTTTTTCGTTTTTTTGCTTCCTTCCTCCATGACAACTGAGCCAGAACATTTAAGAGCTGGCTTCTATTTCAAATGGAGCCAGCCTTTAATCCCTCCACCAGATGAATTTGACTGAAGAACATGGTTTGTGGGGTTGTGTTCAGCTGTGCTAGGATCCAGAGGTTAGATCTGTCTCTGGCCAGTGCTTGCATGGTTGTAACCACAGTGCGACTTGAAAAAACTTCACATTCAGAGCTGTTTGTAATTCCACAAGCTTTTTTCCTCACAGTCAACCTGTTGTTTTGCTAATGTGTCGGCTTACACAAATCGCACCGCATGGCCTGTCAAGCCCCTTTAAGTTTTTCTGCATTACTATACAGCTGCAAAGTTATGGCACATATCAAAATGTATTTTTAATATGTGAAAGTGCTGTTTTGACACTTGTTTGTGTCAAGAGTTATATAATTTCCACTTTGGGAGTGAAAAAAAATAAGCATGTGTCTTGGGTTAAGAAGAATTTTATGTAAACAAAAACGTACCAGTGGATGTTGAGCGTCCAGCCTTTTCCTTTGGTGTTACAGTCATAACAAAGTGAATTTCTCATGGCAACATAGCAGACTGTACTTTTTGCTTAATGATTCATCACCTATGCAGGGCTTCTAAGGGAATTTCAAAAGGTTTTTTTTTTTTTTCCCTCCCCCCATGTGAAACCCCAACGGAAAACCTTAGAAAACCCTTAGAACATTTGTTGAAGGGGTCTGTAATCAGCATACCGTTAGAGCTTTCTCCAAAAGATGAGGGGCTTCAAGGCCTCTCCTGCTACTGAAATCCCAGATCCGCAGATTCTACCAGTTCACATCCCATGGTGAATGTATTAGATTTGGCTTTGCAGGTGCACACAGACAGAGGTCTGGTTGGCATGGCGACCATAACATGGTAGGTTATCTCAGTTTGCGGTGCTTTCTCTCACCGAGGATCCATCTTCTCTGATAGAAACCCAGTGGTCAAAGCCCAGACGGACCCCTCGCTCTCATTACCTTGTCTAGATGGTAGCACACCAGCCTCAACAGGTGTCTGTTAGAATCTTCCCTGCTTCTCTGCAGTGTCTCACAGACCTATACACGACTGTGTGAGCGGGTATGTGTGGGTCCTTCGAGAGAGAGATAGAGAGAGAGCTAAGCTTTGCTGGGAAAAAAAACAGGGAAGCATAGGCTGTAACACAACCGCAGGGCATGAAAATGTCTTATCCCATTGTGGTTCCCACTGCTTGAATTTTTGCCAAAGAAACACGAAGCACAACACCACATAAAGTTCACACTGCAGGGAGGGTATGTCGACGCGTGTTCCCTTTCGTTTCCCTGGTTGGACGACGTGTGAACGCCCTCAACTGCTGTTTCAAGGGAAAAGGACAAAGGCCGGACCTGTAGGCTCCTAACATGGTCTTCTGGGAGTGCTGTGGCGTAGTCTGGACTGGATGAACTTTCACAGTCTGTCAGGGGCCTCGTCTTCCCCACTGCTGCAGATGCGAGAGACAAATGTGACAGCGTACAAGACAACAAAGGCCTTGGTTCCAACACTGGAAGAGAAACCCCCACAGAGACACTCACGTTTACATTCATATACAAATAGAACGATTTTGCTCAGTAGTTTATTCCTGCCAAGGTTTTCAACTCCTCCTCAGGGTCAGTACAAAGCATGTTAGCCGAAATCGATCTCTTTTTTTTTTTTTTTTCTGAGGATACAAGCTACAGATCCATAGGCCCTATGGACTGGTCATCTCTCCTGACCCTCACAGTTCGCATACAGAGCACTACAACACAAATGTGCTTTATATAGTGCCCATAACGTTCTGCTTTCCTGCTATATTTACATTTATTTACACTGTTCATTTTTTTTTTTTTTTTTTGCCCTCACAGAACCAAAAAAAAAAAAAAAAACCCATAACATTTAACATAAAATATAACATAAAATAAAAGCATGATCATTTGGTTGGTTCCTTAAAAAAAATTGTTGTTGAAACAAACATTCTTGCATTTCACCTCAGAAAGCCTTTCCATTTTGGGCTATGAAATATTCAAAATAGTGACAAAGTACCTCAGACTGACCTTGCTAAATTCAACAGAAATGGATTTGCATTTCAATGTAACGCAGTGTAACATTGTGATTAGCTCCAACAGTTACGTAAACTTTATTCTGATTCATCTGTTTCCCGTTCTACTTTTATTCCAATGTAGGACTTGCCACATGCTTTTCCAGCTTTGTTGTGTGGCAGCTTTCTCTTTCTGGAAGCTTAACTCTTCTAAATCATCTATATTTAACCCGTCACGCAAGCTGTTCCAAAAATATTTGGATAGATGGTTTGTTTTTTTTTTTCTGTTGATGATAATCTGGGCATATCGCTGTATTATAAAGACAGAGAGACCCTGTTGCCAAATGGGCATTTCCAGCTATTGACAATGTCTGATCCCTACAGCCAACATTACAACACAAAGAATAAACATTTAAAGCATCGGTGTGAATTCCACATCCCTTCCTTCCATCCGGATAAGAAACAACACATTTTTGAGACTTTGTGTTTTACTTTTTCCCTTTTGACGGAGTGATTGCTTCATTGCCTCTGTCAGGCAGTAATGCGTTCTCTGAAAAGGATTGGAGGGCTTGGAAGAGAACGTCTCTCAAATCGTTCCCGATTCCTGTCAAGTGAAGATAAAACATGGAATAAAGTCTGACTTTTTTTTCTTGCATAAAAGTGAAGACTTGTCATTTTTGGTCGATGTCAATATTCTGAGTTGTCTTTTTTTATTCTTCTGACAGTTTTATTGACCTCATCACTGGACGTCTCACTGGCCACAGACCCTTTGCATTAACATCTTATCTGATCAGTTGAAACGGCTGACAGTTTAATTATAGGTGAGACTTATGACTGAAATGTGGTTATTAGTATACGTCTTTCATTATTCTCTTAACGTTTGCCTCGACTTGTCTCGACTTGATTCTCGTCCAACCCGCAGACTGTCGCTAATTAATCTTGAATTCATTTTCAAATCTCAAGATGTGAAACATAGTCCCATAATAATTATCTGTTTATGACCGTCCGCACTTGCGGCATTGTCCCCACTCCGTGCTAACAGCCCATCACTGTGGCTTCTGTGCTGAATAATGAGTGGGATGATTGGTAATGAGGACTGCTGTAGTGTTAAGGCCTGTGCCCTTACAGTGACCCAGTGTCCTCTGGGGTTCTGATGCCTTTGAGGAGTCCGAGTACAGCATTGGGTGGACTCTCTTCTCTCTCTTCTCTCTCTCTCTCTCTCTAGCTGATTTCACAGGCTCTGACATCCCCTCCCTCTGTACTCTTCCTTCAATTACTGATTTTCACTTCATCGTAATATGTGGCCGGAGGCCAGGTCTGAGGAACACGTGCCCTGGGAAGCTCGTGTATTGTTGACCCCATCCTCCTTTTTCTTATCCTCCGTCCCGCTCCCCTGTGGACACGGGATTCTCTCTCTCTCTCTCTCTCTCTGTCTTTTTCTCTCTGTCCTGGGGCTTCATCTCTCGCGCGCTGCATCCGTTTAAATTCAAATGGATTCCAAAAGCAATTTCATTGGCGAAAAAAAAAAACAAGTTTGTTCCACTTTCCACTTTTGCAATTATTTTCCAATTTCAGGTAAAAAGGCTCGGTTACAATAAGCTCACCACAAAAGATCATTTTGACACGGTGCCTACAACTTTTCTTTGCCACTTGACTGCCAAGAGGGCTTATTGGCCAGTGAAAGAAGCTTTCTAATTTATTTCTCGGCTGATAACGGTTGTTCGGTAAATGCTGTGAGGAGATGTGAATTGAGTTGAGTGAGACACAGTTGGAGACCCTCCTCTTTCCATAATGCAGTTGTGGTAATCAGAGTCTGCGTTCATCCCACAATGTTTCCTTTGACATGAACTGTAGCTCAAAACTGTTCAGCAGGAGAACAGTTACGGAACAGCCGAGTCCTGTCGGACAGTCTTGACTTTTTTTCTGAGGTTATTGAGCTAAGTGAAAAAATCCTGTTTTGTGGAATAGTCCTCATGCTAGTAAATAATAATGTTAAACCTTATGGTGGAAGGGGAATGGTAGAGAGCTGTTCTGACAAAATGAAGATCACCGAAAATGATCCCTTATAAGGAACAAAGTATGGGACCATTTAGAAAAAAAACATCATTAGACACGATTGAATCACGCACTTAATGTAGTTTACTGTAGTAATGAACTGAAGGCAGCAGTTATGTCAGAGATATATCCCACTCTATATAATGAATTATTGTGTAGTATTTTAATACTGTTCATGCATTTGGCCTGTTGGCTAATCTAAATAACATAGCACATGTAATGATGTTTTTCATCGTCACAAATACCAATTTAGAAATTCAGTC
This sequence comes from Chanos chanos, assembly GCF_902362185.1. NCBI lineage: Eukaryota > Metazoa > Chordata > Actinopteri > Gonorynchiformes > Chanidae > Chanos > Chanos chanos. The sequence goes on from NC_044502.1 coordinate 12,852,663, forward strand.
TGAAGTTCTTTTGCCGTGTGGACAATAATAGACTTTGAACTTGAGCTGGAAATACATGGCATGCTTAATTGAAAGTTTTCTTGGCTGATTCTGCCCGTTGGCTATGGCGTTTGATGTTCTAAGTCAAGTCGGCAGATGCATCCTGCTACAGTATGAAGCTTCAAGGACCTTTGGTTGATATCAATAAACGTCACACAGACAGATTCACACGTACGGGCAGAGGAGAGCAACTGGTGATAACTTCACTGCATCGATGAGAAATGAAAAGCCATGTAAGTAAGGGATGATGTAAAACAAGCAAATGGCGATAAGCTTTAATCAATGCGATCTGTGCGGGGCCGTTCCATCGTGGCGTTTGGAACATAGGAATATTTAAAGCCCGTATTAAATGGAATTGTAGGGTCAGGACCTCTCTGTCTCTCTCTATCCCTTCCTACAGAAAGCCCCGTATAAGATCCTTTAGTCGCTCTTCACCCAGATTAAAACCGCGCGCACTAATGTACATTGATGGTCAAGTCAAAGGTTCAACCCTAAGCAGATGTTCCTTGCATTTGAGAGTAGGTTCGTACAGCGCGTATTTAACACAGCTATGGGTTGTGATTAACCTCGCTATCTGAAGAGAAGTTGTTTACGTCATTTTTGCAGCGAACCCTAATTAACAACGTTCCAGCGGCACTGGCTGACTGACTCCGGCGTAAAGCGCTGATGGACTAGGCTCAGTGCCTCGGGACAAGATGTGGGCGGCACATTTCGGCTTTCGTCAGTTTTCCAAGGGGGAAAAAAAAAAGAACGTCTTGGAGTCACGAGCTGTGCCATTGTGTAGCGTTGTCATCAACAGTCACGCTGTCTCGTTCAGTTTTATGAGAATGTACCGTTCCAACGCAGTTATTTTTTTCTTTCTTTTTTTTTGTTATTTTTGTTTTTGTTATTGTTTTTTTCCCGTGGTATTTGTTTGTGCTTCCTTTTTCAAGACGTTCAGAAGAATTTAGTTTCTGTCAAAACATATCCATCAATTGTTACGTTAACGAAGCAAAGGGATAACACGGTGAAAAAATAGCGCTGTATCTCAAAATCTTTTCTCTCTGAAAGTCTCAAACGTTTGATCGGTTTGAAATTGCACGAACTCCAACTTAGCCCTTGCTTAGCCCTAACCACCAAAACTCCAGCAAAGCTAAAGATACTCACAGAGCTTAAAAAATAGTGGCAGGCGAGTAAATATGAGTTGTTAGCGCTGTTTTGCCCGTCGTGGCACGTGTTGTTATGTCTTTCCGCCCCATCCGCTGTCTGCCTGTGTTAGCGTTGCCTCACTGACTATAATTCTTATGCTGTTGTTTCAGTCTCGAATCAAACATCAAGGCCCTCTCGCCAGATAAGGTCAGACAAGATGGAAAAAAAAAAATCTGTTCTCGGCAGAGTCGGAGGTGAACCACGCTCTTCTTTAAAGCTTGGTGTCTGCCCTAAGGGGCACTAACGCTGTTTTTGTTTTTGTTTGTTTTCTCTTCTCTCTTTCTTTTGGATGATAGCGGTGAAGAGGTTAATGAAGGAAGCGGCAGAACTACGCGACCCCACTGAGCACTACCATGCCCAACCACTAGAGGTGAGCATCACCTAAAATCACTTTAAATGTGCCTGGACTAATGATGGACGATTCGGGGTCCTGTGGTACAAAAGGTCTGCTGGCCTTCGGCCTTACCAACAGCTGTTTCTCTGATTGTTTTAGGAGGGCATACGCCTGTTTCCTGAATAGAAATTATCTTTTAATGTCAAACTGATGGAAAAAAAACTGCAGGCCCTGATTGAAGCTAATCTCAGTCTAGACCTATGTTTTTCAGCTCCAGTTCTGGGGACACATTGAACAGCACAATACAACACAGGCTTGTCTTGTATTAAGACATTCAGCCAGTGAGAGCCATGCTGCACCCCCCCCCCCCCCCCCCCCCCCCCCACCCAGTGGAGTCCACTGTGTTGGCGCTAGGCGAGAGTGATAATGTGTTGTCAAGCAGGTTTTCTGAAGACTAGTTTGAGGCGTAGCCCAGCCCCTGCGTGTTACAGTCAAAGAGGGAGATCTTCAGAAAGGCACAGGTTTCCAGATAGGCTCTGACATGTCTATTTCTGATGGTTTTCGGTCCCCAGGATAACCTCTTTGAGTGGCACTTCACTGTCCGCGGGCCCCCTGACTCCGACTTTGACGGCGGCGTCTACCACGGAAGGATCGTCCTGCCCCCAGAGTACCCCATGAAACCTCCCAGCATCATTCTCCTCACAGTAAGACATGACAATACCCCCCCCTCACCCCCTTACCCCTCCCCCTACGGCCCAGCCCACCCCCTCTCTCTGTCAGTCAGCGGGAGAAACACAGTGGATGAGAGTTACTAGACATTTCTACCCAGTGATCAAAGGGTCACCTTCAGACAGTCTGATTCAATGTTACATCTGAGCTTTTCTCAGTTTGATCACATGGAATATGCAATGTCAGACAAAACCCACTTTTGACACAGCACTGGCTACGTACTTGACTTTCGTAATTAGCAATTTTGTAATATTCAGATGAAATTGTTTGTTTATGACTGGTTTGAGAACTTCTTCACATTATGCAGCGAATGTTATCTTGATATTGTGATTACTAAGTGTGTGTGTGTGTGTGTAATTTGCAAATACAAAGCATTTTTTATTTATTTTCCCTCTCTCTTTTCTTCTCACTGTGACAGAGTTTGCTTTTGTCTCTTAGGATATGTCATGCCTTTCTTCTGTTTCCCTTCTTCTGGTTGACTTGATGTTCACAGATCAGTATTTGTTTTCACTGTCAGTCTGTCTCATCTCTTTTCTTTACTCTTTGTTTTAAGCTCTCTGTTCTTTCACTGTTCTTTGCTTCCTTGTTTGGTCGTGTTGCCTTGATTGGAATAAGTTCTGAGCACTCTGTCGGGCCAAAAGTAAGATTTATGAGATTCATGAAGAATTCTCTCCTTTCAACTCTCTCTCTCTCTCTTTCTCTTTCTCTCTCTCTGTCTCTCTCTCTCTCTCTCTCTCTCTCTCTCTCTCTGTCTCTCTCTCTCTCTCTCTCTCTCTCTGTCTCTCAGCCTAATGGACGGTTTGAAGTTGGAAAGAAGATCTGTCTAAGCATCTCTGGCCATCACCCTGAGACCTGGCAGCCGTCCTGGAGCAGTGGGTACCAACAGTTCAAAAACACACAGTCAGAAGACACACGTTAAGACACTCACACTCACACTGCCACACACAAACACACTCGTGAGCCCAAGCTCAATCACTCACCCTCTTACTTACTCACGCTCACACTCACACTCACACACACACACACACACACACACACACACGAACATGCGTTAGCTCCCATACTAAACATAGCATCACTTCTCTCTGCCTAACGGGGACAAGAATTAGCAAATGAGAGATTAAGGGGTTCGTTTGAATATAAATGAAGACAGTATGCTAATGTTTTTTCGCATAGGCAGTTTTTTTTTTGCCTCCTAAAAAAATTCTGTTGGTGTTTTCTCCATCTCTTAATTGAAAAAATTGAGAAAGTTTGCCATGTGAAAAATAGACTTCACAGCAGTTTGACCAACAGAGACTTATCTGGAAAATTAGGAAAAATTGGACACATATTTGGTCTGCTTCCAAAGTCTCTCTTGAATGTGAAATGCAGCCTTCTCCAGCCTTCATGGCTAGACTTTTTTTACTCATTCTCCTAGTTTTTCATTTATGATATCTCCAATTAATCTGTCCTGTCTCAGAGCAGAACAGCTCACGGAACACGCCCAGGGACTGGATCCAAGTGAATTTGTTCTCAGTATTTTGGCTTTAGTAGACCTTTCGTTTTTTCCTTGTTTTTTTTTTTTCGAGGTGTCACGTCTGACTGGCGTGTGGAGGATTTTTTTTTTTAGGATAGATGTTCAAGCATGACGTTGAATCATGTTGGTAAACAAATATCCACCTAAACTCTTTTGACCGCATATTGTCGCGAAGGCGCACATTATTCCCGTGGATTTTAACGGCATTAGTTGGGGCTCTCTCTCTCTCTCTCTCTCTCTCTCTCTCTCTCTCTCTCTCTCTTTCTCTTTCTCTCTCCATCTGTTATCTCTTTTTAAGACCAGACTTACCGCAGCAGTTATGCACATTTAAAAAAATTTGCCTCATCTCTTTTTCCCCCCTGTTCACAAACAGAAATACAAAAGCTAAAAATCCGTTGTAATTGTACGTTAACATTTTACCGGAAATATTCGTGTGCGCTTTACCAGCCCCACAGAGTTTCTAGCCTGTTTGTGGTTTTGCCGTAATATCTGTGCTCACTCTAGTATTTATTGAGTGATGCACCCGGGTCCATGTGCACAGTCGGTTTAATAATCTGCAGTGAGTGAGTTTGATGACCACAGGTGACCTGGCGTCTCCCTCGTTCCCTCACTACAGTGGCATATTGTTCGAGGTGTTCTGCGTCAGCTGGGGATTTCAATAGAGAGAGAGAGAGAGGATCTCCTCTCAGATATGCAGGGGCAAATCCTAGCTTATGCTCTCAAAACAAAGCATTACTCCTGGTTACGTAACCGCGCGGATACTCGGCTCAACAGAACGCGCCGCATCTCGCGTGTGCCACATCCGTCCCTTTTTGCTAGTGCGACGTGACATGAGCCGAGAGGGGTTTCTCTCTCTGTTTCTCTCTCTCTCTTTCTCTCACTCACTCTCTCTCATCTTTTTTTTTCATTTCTTTCTGTGTTGTTTATTTCTCTTTCAGTAAGGACGGCGCTAATAGCTATAATCGGATTCATGCCGACCAAAGGAGAGGGAGCGATAGGATCTCTTGATTACACCCCTGAGGAGAGGAGGGCCCTGGCCAAAAAGTAAGATTTAAGTGATTAAAGACTGCTGCTGCTGCCCCCCCCACCCTTGCAAAATCACTCACACTCTCTCACTCTTTCTTTCTCTATTTCTGTCCTCTCTCTCTGTCTTATCCTGTCTCTGTTTTCTCACATTTTCCTCTTTTCTTTTGGAGGAGAGGTGACTTGTTTGAGGAGTGTGTGTACTCCACTGCATATGAATGATCGTCACACACACACACTGACCAAACACTGACCACACACTTTCCATACCAACTCAAGACACGAATGCTATACATAAAAGTCTGGGAGTATTTATCAAACTGAATAACATATTACATGGTGCATTGTAAAGGAAGCCAGCTGATAAATTTTACATGGACCGGAGCTCGGTCAAGCCTCAGTGCATTGTTCGAGGTATGAATTATTAAATTTCATCTATTGCCAACGAGGAATGCGGGTGTTAAGACTTATGGAATAACTCGCGTGACTGACACAAGGTAGAACAAACCGAATTAGAGATGTAGGACAGCTCGTATCGAGTGAAACTCATTATCATATCTGTGAGAACTTATTTAAACTAATTGTCGACGAAGCCGCGGCAGCTACAACTGCTGGGTTCAATGATGAAGTTTAGAGCGGCGTATAATTGACACCAGAGAGGCGCGGAAAGCTCGGTTTCCTAAACAAGATCAACTAAGCATCCCAGCGCCCCAAGGGCTTAAAAAATCATTATCGACACAGAGTGGAGTCTTTGTCTGCCACGTGTGCGGGCTTGCCATCCGAAAAAAAAAAAAAAAAACGAAAAAGGTCGGGAGGAAAGAAAAAGGGATGAGGGATGAACGTTGGACCAAAAAGAACGTTTTCCGATTTCTGGTTCCACCTTATTATCACCCGGGGATGAAGAGGTTTTACAGACTGACGATCTCATTAGCACCTCGAGATTGGATTTGACGGGGAAAGAGGGGCGGGGGGGGGAAATGTTTTACAGCCCCCCCCCCCCCCAAAAAATTTCTGTTCAATAAAATGACACCTCTCTCAATCTCTCGCACGGCTGTGTTTTACACAAAGGCTCCGCTTTTCGTCCACTCTTATCTCCCGCACTTCTGCTGTTGCTAATTGTGTGAGCTGTCACTCAATGTGTCGCTCCTGGCGACTGTTCAGCAGTACACTAGATCCATATTTCTTCCGGTTTTTTTTTTTTTGTTTTTTTATTTCTCTCGTACTCAGAAACATAATGCCAGTTGGAGAAATTTTGACTGTAGGAGAAGAAACCATTCAGTACTTGGTTGGTGTCATTATGTCTCACGCCAGGAAGTCCCGATATGCCACCTCTTACGTCAGCACTATTGAAAATGAATGAGGCGTATTGAACGTGATAGTATACAGTGGTTGCGGAGATAAAAGCACGCTTTTTGACTGTCCAGTGATGTCAACACGATGTCACGTCCAATCCAATTTGATCCAACCCAGAAAGATTAAAAGTGGTGTAAAGGTGATGTGGTTTTGTTCAGGAAGCCACCCGTTGGTGGACAGTTTGGTCTAAACATAACTCTGATGATCTACACTGTAATAGCTGTAGACCTCCAAACCACATGTGTTGTTACCACAGTCAGTGGACAGCCAGTGTCGTTGGCCCAGTTGAACTGATTCTTCTCTCTCACATCATAAAGGAGTATCTCTCTCTGGGTGTGAGGAAGACTGAATCCCTCTGGAGGAGGGTGTTATGAGAGATTGAACCTGGCTTGCATCATAGCAGGTCCCAACCTGGATCATCCCTAAAACTGAGACTTACCATTTTGACTCACCACCTCTCACCGCTCAAAACCTGCCGCGCCTCCTCAGAACTTTCCAGAACCGACACGATTTTATATTAGTCCCTCCCCTGAATTTATTGTTTATCGATGTGTTTTGTTTAAGCCCGGTTCATAAAGGAGGATCAGCGAGGAATGCGGTTTGAGCTGTACATTAAATGAATATATGGGGAGCTTTGTGTGGCTTTCTGGAGCAGCCTCGCTTTATGTGTGGGAAGGGCTTAAATAAAGGGTGTTCTGTTTGTGATGGATGCTGGAAGACTTAAGTGCCTCATTAAAATTGTGTGTGTGTGTGTGTGTGTGTGTGTTTTGTTTGTCTGCTTCTCAGATCTCAAGACTTCAGCTGTGAAGCGTGTGGTTGTTCCATGCGCTCTGCACTGTTGCCCATGTCTCCAGGCAGCGCCTCACGCCCAGAGGACCGCGCGGACAAGGAACGGGCTCAGCAGATCAGCTTTAAGGTATCAGCCCCTCAGAATCTCATGTCTATAAGAACAACAGGAATCGGCTCTCTCCTTCGGACCCCCCCCCCCCCCCCCCCCCCCCCCCCCCAACTTCCCGCGGGACTGAATTTACAGTCTCTTCCTGACCTGCTTACCTCTAATATCCAGAGGCTCTTATAGACTTTGACTTCACCTTCAGTCAGGTGTGTTAATTTAGGACCGGGACGAAACCCTTCAAGAGAGTGACCACAGAGATAGTGGATATGGCCTATGGGGCAGAGATAACGGCGCTCTGGGTTTTTTGGTTTGTTTTTTTTTTTTAAATTGGCTGAAACGTTTTGCGGCGCGGTGGCTACTTCTTTTGAGAGTCTTCGAATGCCCTTCCCTTCGGTTATTAAGCTCCAGTTTTCAAAGTGACCACTAGTGCAGGAATGATGCATGCGTGGCTTGACTCAGCAAGCCCGGTCCCTCCGAGCGTGCCTGCACTGTTGCCATTAGTCATAATCAGATTAAACTGGGAGCGGTTTTATTCTCTTTCTGCTTTTTTCAAAAAGAACTCGCAGCAGGAGAGCAGTATTCCAGGAAATTGTGTTTAGGGCTCCAGCAGCCTTGGTACATTGTTGATGACAGCAGGTTTTTTTCTTTCTTTCTTTCTTTTTTCTGTGTATGTGTGTGTGTGTGTGTATCTTTGCAGGCAGAGTCCAGTTCTTCGGCCAGAGCTAGTGTAAATAATGCAGCGGAGAGCAGTCCTTCAACCGCCCAGCAGAGCGAAGCTTCAACGTCAGGGGGGTCAGACAGTAAGGAGCCAACAGCAACTGAGCAGGTGTGTGAGAATACATCCATCAATATCCACACACACACATGAATTTTCACAAGCTCCTTCCTCACGCTACTGAAGCACATTCACACACAGCAGGGGAACTACCAGTTAATCACTTCTCTGTTGCTGTTAAACAGCATTGTCCATAGCGTCCCATTAAATAGCATTGTCTAGAGAAGAGAGAACCTAGAAAGAGACACCCCACTGCATACAGTCGTTATTATTTCATTAGCACACATCAGATCATCACTCCCAACAGATGCCTGGTGCACTTATTTCCCATTTTTCACTGAAGTGTTGGGGTTTTTTTTTATTTTTTTTTTTTACAAGCTCATTAAATTAAAAAGTTGATTGTGAATTTAGCTTGGCAACAGGGGGTCCTTCAGCCTCGGGGTTGTGGGGGGGGGGGGGATAAAAAGAGCAGAAGAGGCACCGCTGTGATCCTGTGATTCAGTTCTCATCTCCCGTAGTGCTTTATGTAATGGGCGGTACTCTAACTCCCCCCCACCCCCCCGGCCTCCTCCTCCTCCTCCTCCTCCTCCTGCCCCCGACCAACAGCGCAGCTTTTACTACGATCAAGCAGCCCGAACGCGGCTTTTGGGCAGCGAGGGTTCAAACGGTTATGGGCTTTTTCTTTGAAGCCAAGCCAGTGTCATCAGTTTACATGCAGCCCGAAAGACGTTTTCGGGTTCGTATGCGTTAGAGACATAGTGATTATTTTTGGCCTCGTCCCACATACAGTGTAATTGAAGCTTTTTTTTTTTTTTTTTTTTTTTAAATGAAAGAAGAGCTCAGCGCGATTTTAATGACTGCTTTATAAATTTAACAAATCTCCATTTTACGCTTATTTCCATGATGATTTCCCCCCTCCCTCCCAAGCTCATATTGAAACAACTGTGAAAGAAATTAGTCACTATCATCTCCACATTTGTTTGAAAAATGTATATTTTAAACGCCTTTTTTTTTTTCTTGGTGATAACCAGTACTTGGACATGTTTTAATTAGTGAGGCTTCATCGCTCAGAGGGGAAACTGAAGTCGAGTGAGAGTTTGGGTTAAATGGTCGTCAGATCCAACCAAGGGGTCAACCATCTGTCACAACCGCCCCGTCAACCAACCAATCAGTAGACCGGACTGTCCAGAGCTGACCACACAAAAGAGTTATGACGGAGGGGTGTGTGGGTGTGTGAGAGACTGTGTGATTCGATATATGTACTTTGGTGTTTTGGTAGCTGTGCTTGGTTTCCTCAGTGTGTGTGTGTGTGTGTGTGTGTGTGTGTGTGTGTGTGTGCGTGTGTGTGCGTGCGCGCATGCGTGTGTGTTGGTTGTGCCTCCATTCCAACTTTAATTAGAAGAGCGTTTCTACTCTCAGCACTCTCCTATTCCGCCTAAAGGTTAGGCATCACTTCTCTCTCAGAAGAAGTAAAACTAGGGTATCTGCTCTGAAAATACTCCTACTTGGCTTCTCTGGTCAGGAGACATGAGCCAAGCTGTTGATGTGGTGTTTCCTATAGGACCGTATCACGCTCCCAGTTATAGCTCAAGCTCTTGAAGTCGTTCTCGAACTTTCAGGAATATGCAAATACGTTAGAGAGCGCCTGACAGGTCTTTGGAACATGACAGATGTGCTTCCAGGAAGATGCCATGAGGTGTTTGTGATCTCTTTTGGGAATAAGAATGAAAACAACTCCGTGTGTGGGCGGATGTATGTGTTCTCATGTATGCCTTGGCTTATCTTTGTATGTCAGAGACGCCCGTGTGCCTTTTTGTGAGCTTGCGCGCGTTTATTCGTTTTGATGCGTGTTGACGTGTGTTCGTATCTATGTAGTTTACTATGTGACTTCATTCGTGTGTGTGTGTGTGTGTGTGTGTGTGTGTGTGCGCATCTGTGTCGCCGTCACTCTTTTCGTTTCGTTGTATGTGTAGTTATTTACTCCAGTGCCCTCTCTTCTCCAAACCCTACAGGTAGAACAGTCTAGTCCAGCTGCCAGTGAGGCCTCCTCCAGCCCCGCCGCTCCTCCCAGTCGCCCTCTGAGTCCCCGCCAGCGCCGTGCCCAACAGCAGACTCAGCAGCCTCCTCGCCGGGCCGCTTTCCCGGCGTCCCCCGTCGCCGCCGGCGCCGCCCCGAACGCCCCCGCAGACGCCAGTCACACGGGCTCGGCCGTCCTCATCGTGCTGCTGACTCTGGCCCTCGCCGCTCTCATCTTCCGCCGAATCTATCTGACGAACGAGTATCGCTTCCACTACGAGCTTTGATTGACTTTTTTTTTTCTTTTTTTTTTAATTTGTTTGTTTTATTTTAACTTCAAAAACCCCGCCCCCTCCGAGCCACCATCGCCCAATCAGCCTTCCTCTCAGCCCCCAGTTGGACCATTCCCCCTCTTACTTACTCTGGACAGGTTTGCCTTAACCCTGCCGGCCAAAGAAATTATTCCCTATCCAAACATTCTCAGAAGGAGAGAGAGAGAGAGAAGATTTCAGTGGTTATTGGGGGATTTGACATCTAATAAAGAGGGTTTGGTCTACCATATAGGCACACAAGCATTCCTGTGGAGGCTGAAGATAAGACGGTGCGGAGAGGGGCGGTTTTAACGTGTAACTGAATGTGTTTAAAAGTACTGCATTCTACTGAAGTTCTGGCTCCTGTCCAACCCAGGGGACAAGGGCTTTTGCTTCATAATCTTTTTATCTGAATATCTCTAAATCTTAGACAGCCTGTTTCGCAAATGTTAAAACAAGTGCTCCCTCATAAATAAAAAGCATAGATTATTTGGATTGTATTAGAAAATGAAACAATAAAATATTTAATCTTGAATAATTTAATCTAAAACATCATGAAGCACTTCGGTACAATAGTCACTATTTTCTGTCACATTTTCTGTCACACAAAACCTTGCCACTTGAGTGAAACTTCTGTGACTTCTCCTTCATTGTAAAAAGTTCAAAGAGAAAAAAAAAACAGTTGAAATAAAGAGAGAATATTTTCACCTTGATGCTTTAATATCATCAGCAAATGAGAGGTGTTGTATTTCTTGTTTTACTTGAAAGTCAAAAGGGAGAAAATCTCTACGGAGTCTCAACAGCCAAAAAACAGTGTGTCTGGGGAGAGAGATGTGGGTACTTACAGCTCTTCTTGCACCGTTTAATTTGGATTCCCTTAAACCTTCATATTGTTGTGTCCATGGTGAAACAAACTGGTATGCAACATTCACATGTTGTTTTCTCACTTGTCAACGGTGGTTTATATGTAATTACTATACACAGGGACAATGCATGTATATGCACAGAACTAAATTCTGTTGAGTTGTGCTTTAGGCAAATCCAGTGTGAAGTGTGACCATTCAAGGTCAAAATGAATGGAAAGGGAATTCCCCAAATACACTGACATTTGACTCTGAGACTTCTCAGAGTACTGGCTGTCTCCAGAATATTCTATGTTCATTAGAGTTTTGCCTGTACAGTTTAAACCAGATACGGTTATTGAATTCATTACTCTCCAGACTCTCTGCAAACTAGTTGAAATGAATAAAATCTTGTAGGAAAAACAGTTCTCCTTCATGTCTTTTTGCACCTTTGAGCTCTGAGGAATCACTGTAGACAGTGCAGACGCTGCCAGCAGGGTAGATAGTGATGATAGTTTCTCCTTAACACCCAGCAGACAATCGCTTGACTCATTCAAACCTTACGTTCGCGTGAATGTGTGTGTGTACACGAGGGAATAATCCCTGAGATTTACGTTCAGTAAAAGTGGTCTCGGAGTGCAGAACATTCAGTTCTTTGCAACAATCTTAACCTCCTTGCATTTGGGTTCTTTTAGAACTAACATTTTCAAAATATAGTTTTATACCTCCAAACTGCGCATTGTCCATGCGTAATAAAACGGACGGAGGACACACATAGCGTGTATAGACTGAAGCTCAGCTGAATTCACACATAAACATTCTTGGTAATGCGGAATCTGAAGGATGTCTGTTGTTATTGTCATGATCGTTCAAATTTATAACGAATGAAACGTTCGGGGGGGGGGGAGTTGAACGAGGACAGGCATTTTTACTAATCCCTCATGTTTTTTCCGAAAGTGCCGAGACAGTTGTGCAAAACCCATGTGCATAACGTCACTCTGCCTTGTCGAAGATGACCTCGAAGTGTTGGTAGCGCACGCAGTTCCCTGCTCCGTTTAAAGCTGAGAAACAGCTGTGGATGGTGGACCAATCACACGCAAGAGAAACAGCGGAGAACAAGTCGCCTGGGTACCGAATTTATATCAGTCGTTGGTACTTAACCAACCGGCACACATCTTTTGCTTAGCAATGCATGCTGTTACGCGTGTTTTGCCTTGGAGGAAAATATGGTACAATGCGTAAACCGTTATGGACATGTTCTGAGGGGGCTCTTCCGAACATTCATGGATTCTTAGTTTTACACGCACAATGCCTTACTTACCAAAATTGCTTTTTTTACTTTTTTGCCTAATTCTTGTCGGAGAATGTGGAAAACATAAAAGTAGGAAGAGGAGGTGGTCGGGAACATTGGAAGGCCATAAGCATGGAGCGTAAGTACCACATCTGGATTTAAACCTCGTTCTTAAATTCGATTGTCATTTGAAATGTTCCAGAGTTGTGCATTTTCACAGTTTGTAACAGCGGTCTCAGCTAAGAGACGAATTTAACATGCAGGTGTCCATGGATAAAATCATTAAACTCAGTTCGTTGGCCATCGTCCTTATAGACCGCAAAGGGGAAGAGCGTAGTATATCACACTGACAGTTAATTAAGAAGGTCTGCATTTCTGTTCATCATAAACACCTTCTAGCTGCACTCTGCTTAATTTCTCACTGTGGCTTTTGCGCAAACTACTGTGCGTAAAAATAATGGAGGTACAGAGCGCATGCTGTCGGCGACTGATCCATTTGATTGACAGTAAACGCAACGTAACCATGTGAAGTATGCTCCGCTGTAGGTGAAATCACTCAAATTATTAATTCCTCGTGTTGTGATCTGAGGATTACGTGACCAGGTTAACGCCATGGTTTGTCAGGTCAGTATAAATGACCTCCCGATTCGATGCGTCAACAGTGCATTCCACTTGGGTGTTATCGCACTGTTCCGTAACAAGCTCCAAAACAGCAGGAGGTCTATGACAGCACCTGCAGTTCAGAAATCGGAGATGATCTGTGAGGAAATTCTGCAGTCAAAATCCAAACTTAAAGATTCACATTTAGGGGCTGAATGTACAACCTTGGTAAGTGATTTAAAGAACAATCAGATTGTCTTCTGAAAAGACTTTATCTGTTATGTGTCGACAACGACATGACTCCCCCCCCCCCCCCCAACCCGTATATTTGTGCTGCTTGTCTGCAGCCAAGCAACGGTTCAATATCTTGCAAGGCTATGTGTAATATCGCCTTTCCTATTGATAATAACAATGAAGAAAAACTAAAAATGACATTTCTTTGATAATTTTGGTCAATCTGTAGGACTACACGTTATTTTAAAAAAAAAAAACGTTTCAAACTCTGGTGGACTAATTTTAACCAACTAAATTTGAACATTTTAAGTGTTTAAAATTCCATTAGATGGACTCCTAGAATGACAATCCTTGTATCCTATCTTTTACCATGAATGACACATCTCTGACCTCTTCCCTTAGCTTATCGAAGACACGGAATGCATGTGTGAAAATAAAATCTTTGAAACTTGATTTTAGGCCAGAGTGCACTTAGCCCACTGAACTCATAGAAATATATGTGGATTAGACCACCCCCCTCCCCCCTCAAAAATTACTTTTTGATATTGACCCCACTGAACACATAAAATACCTCAATAATGAAAGAATGAAACATTATTCATTGATATTCAGTGATTCTAACACTGCCATATGTACCTAAGGAGTAATTTTAATGTAATTTTTTGCAGTCCTCTGGCAAAAAAAGTGGTTGATGGGACTAAGACACGCAAAGTGAAAACGGACCACTTGCTCCGAGTTGATGATCATGACTTTACCATGAGGCCAGCCTTTGCAGGTAGGACCGGGGATTTTGCACTCAAAATGATACTTTCCTATCATACTTTCCTGTGTCTTTGTAAAGGTTGATTTATTAAATATGTTCGCCTTATATGCCACTCACATGTAATATCGTCTTTCTGCTGTTGAGACAAAATGTAAGAATCTCCTTACTTCTCGCATTTGATTGAATTTTATTCTTTGGCTGTTGATTGGCATTCCGCTGATTAGCTTTGCTGCCCACTAGTGGGCTAAGAACGGGTCACTAGCAGGTAGCTAGTCAAAGCGTTGACCTGTAGTCTGAGGTGGACAAACACAGGACAGTGGCAGTCTAAATGCGACATGATTTCTGGAGAAAAAAAAAATCGAAATACATGTATAGTTTTCACAGTTGTTTTAAATCACACCAAAATTCACCGAAAAATGTATCCTTAACAAAAGTTTCCACAGGTTTTGGACAAGGTCACTACAGCTGCCATAAGTGCTATTACACACTCACTAATAAGGAGTTTGTTCTTTTGTGTGAGAATACTTCTATCAACAGGATATTAGAGAGTAAACATCCTCATTGGCCTTTACATGTGCACCGTCTGTCTCATGGCGCATTCTGGTTATTTGTCACTGGCGAACTTAGCAGTGGTTTTACTCTCTGCCCTCGGGATACACACCGTCGAGACATTCATATGAGAGCCGCAAATAAAGGATTCGCCGTAGCTCCTGTCTGTCTTTTTTTCAGAATGTAGGACAACGCAAAGCCTAGTGTTCAGAAATAGAAAACTTTAGAACCTTCAATTGTGTTGCCTTATTCAAACATTATGAAAAGCCGGCTGATATAAGCACGCAGGAGCTTTTGAAAGTGCTTGCCATCATTTGGGCAAAGACATCCCAGATGTCGTGTTCCTTGCCTGCTTCAAAAGAAGCCGCAGCGCTCTGTTGCTAATGAAAGCCTCTTACAGGGACGCCTCTCTCCGACAGGAGGAAGCGTTATCGGTAAGGACAGTGACGTGCCAGCGGGTGGTCTCAGTAGAGGGTTGGAAAACAGCAAAAAATACAATCGCGTAAATCCCATGGTGAGGGTTCGCATTGTCCCAGCGTGAATAATAAACTGCGTTTTGAAGCCGTTTTATCACTAAGAACGCAAAAAGAATGAAATGTTTGGATAAAATTGAACAGTGTGCGATCATATGAAATCGATAGTCATGCAGGTATTCAAAAAGCCGAGGGGGTTGGGTGTTTGAATAAAATGAAAAGACTGAGGATGGAGATACCTTGTAATGTTTTAGACGAGTAGTAAACGAATTTAGACAGGTGTAGAAGTAGCACTGTGATTTATGGAACAATCTTTGTGATTTATTCGCACACCGCAGCAAAACAGATTAATTTAAAGATCACTTTCTCACATGCATTCATACACCTTCTATTGCGCTTACAGTTCCGCTGTAACATTGCCAGCAGTCACCCAAACAAAATGACCGTTGTTAATCATAAATCGCAATGTCAACACACTGAATGAGACCCAGAGGTAACATGAGGTAACAAATTTACGCAGGTATTTTATTTTTGACAGTTGAAGAGCTACAAATAAACTATAAACTAACGAATTAGATATAGTCTAGTTAATAATATATATTGTTTCATTCATAAAGTACTTTCTCACTTTGCTTTCACTATGCCTAACAATCCAGCACAAATTACTAGAAATACTGTTGCACAATCAAATATGCTTTTGACAAGGAGAAAAAAAAAATACATTAGGTTCGAAGAACATCCCCTACTATAGCTGTCCCATCAGTGGACTATCTGTCAAGGTTGAGCAGCAGGGTCTAATACATGGGACTAACCTTAATCTGGCTACAGATAACAAGTTCTGGATTAAGTAGTGTTAATCCACAAAGGGTGGAGCACTCCAGTTCCATTAGGTGTAATGCATATAGGCTTTTTAAATATTTTTTTCTGAATTCTTTTAGACACATGATTAAGCACTTGATAGAGAATAACACAGAGTTATATATGCCTTGTTTTAATGCACTCTGTCTTGAAAGCACAGACCCTGGCCTGTAATGGGTCAAAGAACTCAAATAGTTGTGTCACTATTTAATTTGAAATAGGAAGGATTTGACCAACTTTCACCTTCCATGCTTTCTGGAACATTCTATAGAGACAGCTGTGTATATATTTGTGTAATTAGCTTTAGCGTGAGGAGAGAGAAGTAGCTGAATGCTTCTGAATACTTTGTCCTTGACAGGGAAGAGTTTTGTTTTAAGTTACTTTAATCATTAATGTCATGTCTTGAAGGAGTGTGGTCACAATTAACTAAATTCATCAAAGAGTCAAAACTAAATGCTATTTCCGGTTAGGAAGCATACACAAATAACCTACAACCTCCCGTTTTTGTTTATTTATTTCTTAAATGTTTAAAATTTGGAGGGGGGGGGGGGCAGGCAAGCAAACCCTGCAGTGGTTGGTCAGTCCATCTGTTAGCCGTAGCTGTATTTGAAGCGGGTACTTTGCACAAGAGATTAGACCGGCAGCGGTTTCTGATGACCACAAGGATTAGCGTCATCAACAATCTCTTGACCTCTGTGCCCCGTTCACAGCTGGTAACACCACCGGGCTAAACCCACCCTCAGAGAGCACAAAGAAGAACTATTTTATTTT
The DNA here is from genome assembly GCF_902362185.1 of Chanos chanos. Classification (NCBI taxonomy): domain Eukaryota; kingdom Metazoa; phylum Chordata; class Actinopteri; order Gonorynchiformes; family Chanidae; genus Chanos; species Chanos chanos. The sequence continues at coordinate 12,869,223 of NC_044502.1, forward strand.
ATTGTGTTCCTTCCTTGGATTCTACTTGGTTTCTCAGAAAAAAGATCTAATCGTTGGGAGTAACTCACAGAAGATGAATAGCAACATCAGCATGGCAGCAGTCCGTCAGTTGCGAATGAAGTGTTTGTGTTGCTAAAGTTAGATTGATTTATGTGAAAGGCTGAGACATATAAAGGATTTCAGATTTGTAGCTATAGATATAATAGCTCTTTCTTCCTATCCTCATCTGATTTAGTTCATAGAAGACATGATGATCTTTCTATCAGTTAAACTGAGTGTACCTGCACTAGGCTAAAACAAGCATTGAAGTGGGTGGTTCTTCAAGCAATGGAAGGAGTGTCATTGCTCTACTACATGTACATGAATCACACACATAACCTTAGAGAATGTTGAAATAGCTTTGACGTCTGTTTAGTATAACAGAATACGAATTAATTCCTTATTGGACAGGTAATTGCAGTGGAAGTCAGACTGTGCTGATACAGGATTGTTACTATGGTAACAGGTAGGCAAGGGAAAAAAAAAAACCCATGTTCAAAAAAAGTGTCGTTTTGTCATCTCCAAGAAAAGTTTTTCAAAAATATCTCACAGATGAGTGAATGAACTAGGGCACAAAAATGATGTCGTTCATGTTGCTGTTTTTTGTACTTGCCTGTCTTTTGGAGGTTCAGAAGTCTAACACTGTCAATACTGAAGACGATTTACCCACATCAGTCTCAGTCGTGTCATGTCACAGATATATATAATTTATCTTAGAGATATATTTTAGACCGGTTATTATTGTCATGATATTTTAATACGCATTATGTCAGATGTTTATGCTGGAGACTTTTAAGCCATTTTATTTTAGAGATTTATTGGGGTAACAGTTATTCTAAACACTCTTATGCCCCCCCCCATTCACATGCACGCACACACACACACACACATACACACACACACACACCCTCCCCTTTCACCTTAACCTGGCCTGTCCTCCATTACACATACCAGATGGAGTTTCCATTTGATCACTCAGAGAGGGAAAGCAATCTTCTCTTAAATAACAGCCCAACACACAACTCTAATCCAGGGGCTTGGCCCTTGGCACAGGTCCCCCTGGTCCCTGGCAGGTGTCAGGTGTAACAACTCCACCAGTAATGCCAGCTGTCTCACGCATACCCACACTGTGCCCACTTTGGGCCCTGGGGGTTGGCATATCATGCCAGGGTAGGGATAGTAAAAAAGAGGGCACGCAGCTGGCACAAGGCACAGAATTAATGTCCTGGCTTCCAGGTAGCAGCAGAAAATCTGGTGTGGCAGCTTTGCCACCAGTTGCATAACAAAGTTTAAAAAAGATAATAAATAGATAAAAAAAATAGAAAAAAAAAGAACCTGGCATACAGAAAGAGGACAGATTAGTCAGTAAAAGGACATCCCACGTTTCTCGCGTGTATCAATAACAGTGCGAATTTTGGGCAAATCCGTAATGTACAAGCACTCTTTCATTTAATGCGCGAGGGTTCCTCTCCCACCGGTTTTATTTTCAAGAATGCGCTTCATGTGATACCTGTTTCTTTTTACTGTTGAGGGCGCTGTGAAGCAGCAAGTTATCTGTGGAGATTATTTTTATTTTGTCACAATAGCCTTTTCCATTGATAGGTTACACTGACAAGGACAAGACTTTGTGCTTTGAGGATAACATCACCTTTTTACTCCATTAATGAACAGGTCTCTGTGACTTCCTGGTCTAATGAGGTCTCTGAATTATTTAAATATAATTTGATTCCGTGACTCATTTGATCCCTGACCTGGAACGACAAATGTCTCTGTCTCTCAGATTTGGTGCAATGGTTTTAATTTGATGTTGCATTATTTTTGATGGATGTGTTATGAACACAGTGCATTACGAGGGTTTACATTTGGAAAGAAGATATTGAAAGACTTTGCTGTGTGATTTGTCAACCAGTTTGGGGGTCTGTTAAAGATAAAACATCGAAACACTCATCTTGGAAGTTCCAACATTCTCTATAATGATAGCTAATACTAATGAGTATCACAGAATGCAAATGCTTTGTTGTGTAATATAGAGTGAATGACTACTTAGCACTGCTGTGCTCTCACACTGGGCTTAAGTTATAATTGCAATCTCTTTTATTTGGACTGGGGTTCTGATCAAAGGGACTCAGTACTGGGGCTAATGAGAAAGAGACAGAGCTCAGACAAGTTCCCAAAGAGTCCCGGCACAAACAGCACAGCGGTAGGCCCAGGGTACACTGGGACAGCGCAAACACACCAACGCAAAGCTGTGAGCTCCAGCTTTTCATTGCCAGCATTTGATCTAGTTATTTATTATCAAAGTTTATGGAGGAATCTAGTTCAGTGGAGATGTTGCGATGAAACTCAGTGGTCTGATAATTTCACAGCAGTGTTTCTCAAGATGGTCCTTCTTGTATTAAGTACGTTGAGTCATATACACCACACTTCAACTGAAATCAAAGTTCCATTTGTGTGTGTGTGTGTGTGTGTGTGTGTATGAGTGTGGGTGTGTGTGCGTGCATGCATGTGTGCGTGTGTGTGTGTGTGTGGGCGTGTGCTTATGTGTGCGTGTATGTGTATGTGTGTGTGTGTGTGTGTGCGTGTGTGTGTGTGTGTGTGTACGTGTGTGTGTGTGTGTGTGTGTGTGTGTGGAGGGGGGGAGGGGTTGTATATATTTGAAAGACAGAAGGATTCTTAGCGTTCTTTCTTCTCCACAGGTCCTGCAGTTCCTGTTGGTGTAGATGTTCAGGTAGAGAGTTTGGATAGTATCTCAGAGGTAGACATGGTAAGACTATTACCAACAGCAATACACACACACACACACACAAAGAGAATTTCAATATATACCTATTAGACAAATAACAAATGGAGACAAATAGCATAATGGTACATCGTAATTGAAAACAAAAGTGATGAAAATCACTGTGGAATGCAATGGTATCGGGAATGCTATTGTATATACTTTAGTATAAATGTATAAATGACAAATTTCCTTTGGGACAGTGAACGTTCATCTCATCGTATCTGAGCCTCAGTGCACTAGCAAAGACTCTATCAATCTTTCTGTTTACGATGCAGCTCATTGCTTTTCTAGGACACTAGACCCATTAGCCAGAGCCACAATCACTGACATTCATTAACCTTTCTCATTCATATATATGGCTTTAAACTCACTGATCTGATTTTGAACCGTTTTTTTTTTTCTTCTCGTGAATAATGTCTTGAGGAATATGACAAAGACATGCTCGAACTCAGCTATTATTGTTCTAACTGTGGACCACGTGCTGATAGCATGGTAATTTAATTAAATGGGCCTTCTGGTCTTGGCTGCAAATTAGACTCAAACTGCCATCATGATGTTGTGTAAGCCTGTATGTGGGAGGACAACCAAGGATTACATTTAATTTGCATCTCTTTGAACAGAATGATATTAAAACAGACAGCGCAATACATGCTATTAGTTAATTTGTGACCTTGATAATACTAATGCTAGGCTGAGCTTAATGGGGTTTTAAGCATTGTGTGTCAACGTACGTTGGAATAGTTGGAACAACATTTACATTCCACCCTAAAACCATCAATGTAATGGAAAAAGGGAAACTCGCTAGTGTTTATTGTACTAGTGCTGATATTTACCAGCCAGGTTAGCGTTTTATGATTAAATAATGCAGTTTAGGCTTTGGAGCAGAGGATCATCAGCTTTGGTGATGGAGCGGTGTGATTGGAGGGTTTGCCTAGTGACAAGATTGAAAAGGTGTCTGTAATCAACCAATCAGATTCTTTGGTTGTCTGTCCTTCTCTCACATGGCCGAATTCTGCTGAGTCTATATTACTAATACAACCTTATAACGCAACCAAGTCCTGACACTATATAATCCTGTTGAGAGACAGGTAAATAAAGAGCATTATTTACTGATTATGTCAATGTCAAAAGAACACGTCTTCGTGAAGAGCCAGTCGATAAGTAGTTATAAATATGAATCATTTCTGTCCATCTAGTGTGTGACATTGAAAGATTGCTCACTGATGGCTAATGGTGTTTGTGTTGCCTCTGCAGGATTTCACTATGACCCTCTACCTAAGACATTACTGGAAAGACGAGCGTTTGTCCTTTCCCAGCACAACCAATAAGAGCATGACGTTTGACGGACGTTTGGTGAAGAAGATCTGGGTGCCAGATGTATTCTTCGTCCACTCCAAGAGGTCTTTCATTCACGATACGACCACAGACAACATCATGCTCAGAGTCTACCCTGACGGCCACGTGCTTTACAGCCTCAGGTGAGAGAAGATGGAACTCACCAAAGATCTTACAATGTTCCCTATTTGGTGGGGGGGGGGGGGCAGTCTCTAAACTTACTTGGATAGGTGTTCCTCTAGTGTCTTTTAATCTGAAAATCTGAGATTTGAAAAAATTGTTTTGGCTCCTCTTCACCCTATTGGGCCAATAAATTATCGTTTAATTATAGATAAACTATCGTTTATTATAAAAATGTTTCCCCCCCACATTACTTGGCTTATCTGACATATTAATTTGATATTGGAGAGTAAAAACTGCATACACTTCCATATAGTTAATGCCCTGGGACATTGTGTATGGTTTAATGTGTACTTATTATGTAAGCACAATGGTTTTAGACCTTATGTAAAACAAGTTCTCCGTGATTCACATGTTGTTCTGTGGGTGTTGTGATTGGACAGTAGAGTGTTTATTCTGTAGTATAACATGACTTCATACAAGGCCTTACTTTTTATCCTCATTGGCAAAACCGTTGTTGCTAAGTCCTTTTTTTTTTTTTTTTTTACATTCAGGGTCACAGTGACTGCCGCCTGTAACATGGACTTCAGTCGATTTCCCCTGGATTCACAAACTTGCACATTAGAGCTGGAGAGCTGTGAGGTTTTTTTGGGGTTTTTTTCGCACCGTTGCCAGCTATTAATTATTAACTGTGATATGATGGTAATACATCATTGTAACACCTCCTTTACTGTTCTCAGATGCATACACAGACGAAGACCTGATGCTGTACTGGAAGAGTGGAGATGAATCGCTAAGCACAGACGACAGGATCTCTCTGTCTCAATTCCTCATCCAGAAGTTTCATACCACCTCAAAGCTGGCCTTTTACAGCAGCACAGGTAGAGCAAATCAAACCCGATTACGTTGTCATCAAAATCACAACTCACTCATTTTCACATTTGTATTCAAAGCAAACTGAGAGTATTGGAGGACAAAAGGGTTTTGATGTTAACTTTAAAATTAGGATGGTGGATAAGGCACTGACATTTTACTTCTTTGCAAGTGCTTTTTTTTTTTTTAATCACTTTGAGATCTGAATGACCTTAAAAATGTCCTTAGAGATTAACTAAAAAAAAAGAAAAATCCTTTATTGTTTGTTTTTTGACCTTTTGATTTTTTCAAAAGTTCTCCCGTGTCTTATTTATCATTCTCTCCGTCTAGGTTGGTACAATCGTTTGTACATCAACTTCACACTGCGGCGTCACATCTTCTTCTTCCTGCTGCAGACCTACTTTCCCGCCACCCTGATGGTCATGCTGTCCTGGGTGTCTTTTTGGATCGACCGCAGAGCCGTACCCGCCAGAGTCTCCTTGGGTACAATATGACCATTAATATTACATCTTTCATATCACCGTCATTCAAGTCCTGAGTGCTTGTCTGTGAAATGATATCAAGGAAGGGAAGGTGGACGCTAAATGAGATATGTCCAGCCTTGAATAAGTTTTATATCTCAGATAAGATCTCTGTAGTACATGAAATAATGAGAATGATAATTTATCAGTTGTTGTTTTTTTTTCTGACTGTTTTTCAGGTATTACCACGGTGCTGACCATGTCCACTATTATCACTGGGGTGAATGCTTCCATGCCCAGAGTCTCCTACATTAAAGCCGTGGACATTTATCTGTGGGTCAGCTTTGTGTTTGTCTTCTTGTCTGTACTCGAATACGCTGCTGTCAATTACTTGACCACAGTGAAAGACGGAAAGGAACGCAAACTCAGGGAGAAGGCAAAGGAACAGGTAATATTTTTTTTCCCTCTCTCCTCTGAAAGTTTACTGTTTATATCTAATCCTTAGTCCTTTTTCACTACACATTTCAAACTCAATGCTCACTGAATCCCTTTCTTTGTTGCTTGAAGTTTGATAGAATTATATGGTGTTTGCCTTATATGTGATTCCTTTCCAGTGAGCCTTCCATTGCAAGCGTTTCACGGTTCTTTAACTATTCTTATGAAGAACCTGCAACAAGTTCTACAGAAAAGATTTTTCCAGGCTCAGCATTGTCTTTTTTTCTTCCGTTTACTCAAAATGATCTCTCAGCGGTGCATGTCCGTTTCCTTTCAGTCTCTGTCCTGTACCTGCGGGATGTCCCACACAAGAACCATGATGCTGGATGGGACGTACAGTGAGGCGGATGCCAACAGCCTGGCCGGTTACACCAGAGCGCCCATGGCAACCGAGGAGCCTCCGGAAAAACAGGAACGTATGGTGGTCCATCTGGCTTTGGACAACGAGTCCACCAAGAAGAAAGGTATCCACGGCTTCCGTATCATCCAGAACACTCACGCCATCGACACGTATTCCCGCATGATCTTCCCCGGGGCGTACATATTCTTCAATCTCATCTACTGGTCTGTGTACTGCTGAACTGCAAAAAAAAAGAAGCAGGATTAAGGTGACAGAGCGTGAAGGAAACGCTCTGATTTTGATGCAGCGTGGCGATTAAGACGGCCGGGCGTCTGAAAAAAAAAAAAACGACTCTTGCGGACAAGCGGCAGAGGGATTCTTTGGTTTTCTGGTGCTTGGATTGTTCAAACACAGGATGTTTGATTGGACTGTCCTCTATTTTTTTTTTTTTTTTGCAATAAGTAACTAGACTGTAAGACTCTCAGACATCTCTACACCTCATACTATGCTTGATGCTAGTGCTCGGTACCTAAAGGCACTTTGATCTGCTTGCAAGATATTTTGTGTGTGTTTGTGAATACACACAGTCAGTTCAGTTGCAAAAATGTATTGTCATTCTACAACTCATGCTTCTCGATCATGACTCTCTTCAAAACATTTGCCTGTGTTATTGACATCCAAATGTATAGCGTGTGCCATGGCTGGTTTGACTTAAAAAAAAAAAAATCGACCCGTTCAAACTGGTATATGCTGTGTGAACCCAATGGAGACGCCAAACTAATTCTTGCTTGTGAGACTGTTCAGTCAGTCGTCATAATTGTAAAGTTAGAATTACAAATGTATTCACACTGCTTCAAAGACAAATTGCATCTCTCGAACATTTGGAGAAAATGACAGATAATCGGCGATTAACAACAAAAAAAAAGGCTCATATTATCTTTTCAAGTCTGACTCATTTTAAAGTTACAGTAATGATTTTAATAATAGGGTGGCTACCACCTGATGGCTATTACCACTCATCATATTTCATCGTGTTATTTATCATTTTGTCAGCTGAGGGTTGCTTTCCAACACGCACAAATAAAATAGATACATGTTCAGATACCACTGAATTTCAGACGTTACATGTTCAGATGTTCAGATGCCGTTGATGGCAGAGCTGCATGGATTTTTCAGTTGCTGAATACATTACATAACTCCCTGCATTAGGCTGCCCGACGCTGTCATTACAGTGTAGTAAGCTGTAAGCTGTAACAGTAACCATTGTTAGACTGTTACTAACTCACTCGACTGTTCTGCTGGGTTTAGGGCACCTCTTGCCCTAAAGCCAGTAGATGCCATAATCCTATTTAAGAATGGAACTACACCGAGAGCAACTTGCTGTTGACGCCTCCAGCACAAATACAGTGCAGCGTCAACAGTAACAGCTTGAATTGACACAAAAATATTAGATGGAAAAACAGTCTTTTCATGTAAACCGTTCATTAGGGTAATGTAATGTATTTTCATGGGTTTTTTGTTGTTGTTTTTTTGTTTTTGTTTTGTTTTTTTTAAATCGATGATTCAGTCAAGCCACTGTACCTTAATTTTTTTGTGGTTGCTCTAGAGGACTGGAAGAAAAAACTGGATGCTGTATCATGTCTAATTCAAATGGTTATTTTAACAGTTTACTTGAGCTATGATTTCTGTTCGCTTACCTGAGCCAACTGGTAAGAAAAAGAAGATGTATTCTATGATTTTTTGTAATAAGCGTTCACAACAGGTTGTTGTGTGGCGTCCCTTCATGTTAACCTTTTAAAACGTTCATCATCAGGACATTAATATCATCAAAATTGTCAGAATGCATACAGCTGCTACTGTGTCACCTGCTGTAAAGCTTTAGATGGGTCAGGTTTAAAGGAGAATATCAACTCAAAAAAAAACCCTCACAGTGTCACTCCAGCCAAGATATGAAAAGAAATGTAGTCACTTCAAATGATATTGACTGAGAAATTGGATTGGTGATGACAGATAATTATAGTTATCATTCCTTCATATATTCCTCAATACTGTCAGAAATAACATTATAGCGATCTGTCCTCACTGCGAGATGAAACTGTATTGTTTGAGTTGAAGTTCTCTTTTGACAAAGGCTTCAAATGGTAATAAACACGACCGCGAGTGATTCTCTCGGTTCCCCCCCGAAGGCGTGATATGTCAGACGCGGCTTAAAGGCTATATTCAAAGCCTTATCTGTGACGTAACCGACTCACATGGCCTTAACTGACCTGTTTATTGTCTTTACATTTCGCCTATGCTTTATTGTACCTCACATCCGTTAGTTGTCTGTTAGTTGGAAGAACCAGTCCGTCCAATTTCACGCGGCTGAGTGTGAGTGTTTCATCCAGTTCCATTAGCTATGGGGAATGTGCAGTTGTAGATGCAGCCTGGAGCGGGAACAGAGACGATAGGTCTGTCTCTCAGCTTTTTAGAACTCACATCTCCGCATTTTTCCCCCTGGGTGCTTAGATACCCGTCCTCTGCTTATGCTGTCATATCGCTGTCCAGAAGCAAAATGACTTAGAGAAAGAAAGAAAAAAAAAAAAACATCTCAGCTAACTGCATTTGATTCAGGTAGTTTTTCCAAACGATAGAGGTCATTACAGTGGACACACTGGGGGTAAATTTTGAACAGTTTTCTTAAATTTGTTGAGATATTTGTGAAACGCACAAGCACACAGACACAGGCACACAGACACACACACACAGACAGACACACACACATAGAAGTTTCAGTGGACATTCTCTGATCATTCCTTGAATGTTTAAGTCATTCTTTAGCACAAACCGAATAAAAACCTGCAGTTCTATATTAACTTGGATTCTCAGGACAGTGAAATCACAGTGGAAGCAGCAGAAGCTCATATGAGAATTGATTATGCTAGTGGTTCCACCCCTAAGACTTTGAGAATGCCCTCCTTTTGAAAGATTATGCCTTGAGCCTCTTTAAATTCTATAGTTTCCTCTATGACATCACCATCCCATTTGCTTCCTTTGAAATACCAGTCTTTTTTTTTTTTTTTTTATTCTCTCCTCATTTTACTCTTCCAAATCAGTGTTTCTGATGATTGCAAAAAGAAAATACCCAAGACACACATCCTTCTTCAGATGCGACTTAGCCTCTAACCGATGGAGATCAGTTCCTTTTTATTTCAGTCAGTTTTGGAAATGCCCTTGAGACACCAATCTAATGAATAGAAATGTTTTTTTTTCTCTACAGTATGCGATTTCATTTCATTTAAACTGATAACGAATTGCTCCCAACTCTGTCAGAAGGTGCAAGGTATACTGCTCTTATTACAGACAGATGTAAAGAATGTATTTTTTTTTTTTGAGCAGATCTTGTATAAATAAATGAGTTATGTACATCTGACATGCATGATGAAATGTTTTGAGCATGACAAGAGGCCATGACAATTCTGTAATCTTTCTTTTTTTTTTTTAAAGTAGATGTTCTGAATAAAGATTTTAATCACTTCTAGATCAGTTTCTAAGGCTAGTTTCATGTGCTAGTATTTGAACTATGCCCGGAGGCCGATGTGAACTTTCACAGGGCAAGATAATCACACTTGTACCATAAATGTTAGTTTAACCCCAAATTAATGAACATCATGCATTAAAAGACCTGATCCATGTGTTTCCAAAATCTTTTTCCCACTCCTCAAAGTATGAACGCTTTGCTTTTCCCGCACCCGTGAGAACTAGACTGATATCTTCCAAAGGAAGAAATCTTCTGAGAATACCTGAATTTCAGAGAAAATCTCATAGTGTACCACGTTTAAGTCAATAATCCACATTTTAGACAGTACTCGGGGAACATTTAATCCCTCCAAACAAACAAATCTTATTATGCTTCTCTCAAAGGCTCGGCGTGGCACAATGTTCTTTCATTTACCTACATCTCCATTTACGCACTGCACAACTCATCCCCATAGCTTGACTGACAGATTGGAATGAATCCGATTAATAAGAGTCAGCCGAACTAAAAGGAGACTTCAGAAAATTGTCAGATCTGTCTAAAAGTGGGAATAATAAGTGGGGAAAAATGGATCAGCGTGAATTGTCTGGAGAGCCTAATTTCCTCTTGCAGATGCGCTGCTTTAAAGTTTAAACTGCGCTTGGAACAGAACGTGAATACGCTGTGTATATTTCAGTTTGTTCAAACGTTGAAATGACAAAAAAAAGAAAAAAAAAAAGGTTTATGTTTGCTTCAGTAATTAGTGATGGGTAGTGGATGTTTCCTTAGCTTTCCTGAAGCTCTTGGATACAGGTCTGTGAATGCAATGTTTTTTACTGAAAAAGACAGCTTAAATCCCTGTTCAAAGTTTATCTTTGGATAAACTCCAGTCAACATTTCAAACACGTTGACTGCCTGGCTTCATCAGTGGAACTGTCTTGCACGAGCAAGCAACACTTTTCAACTTTGTTTCCTCTTTGACTTTGACATTCAAGTCTGAACGAGTAGACATAATAAATCTTTAAAAGGTAGTTTTTGCTCGCGAGTGATGGAATTCGGAAATGACTACAGAGAACGTCTCCTGTGGACAAGGTCAGAGAGATCGCTTGTCTTTGATGCAAAGGATGATTTTCTCAGATCCGTGTAATCAGTTTTTATGGTATTGCATGAATGAGGAGGACTCTTGTTGCTTTGAATGCATCACTGATGTACCAAGGTGAGTACAAACAGATCACAGCGAGTAGATTGCACTGATAGATGTCATAAGCGGCAGACAGCCATCTGCTCCGTAGCTCCCACACAATTAGTATTCTGTTCTGAGTCAGTTCTGAAAACAGATGGCTAGATGGATTTTTTTTTCTTTCTTTCTTTCTTTTTTTTGTGCGGGCCAAACGAGGTAAAAGAATAACAAAACAATTTCAGCTGAGCCCTCCGTTATTGAGACTGACATAAAAGTGTAATAATGCCATTATAAAGGTGTCACAAACTGTTGTAACGACATTTGTGGGTTTATGTCAATCTGTGTGACAACAGTTTTATGTGCATACGACCGTATAACGAAGACAAGCAGTAAACCTTAGCCGAATTCTCTTAAGTCATACTATACTCTTGTTTTTGGACATGGACAAGCTCTATGGAGAACGTACAAGACTTTTATGACAGCTTTGTGACACTTAACGAGCTTAATGAGAATGTCAGGGCAACTTACTGCTGGTCTAATTAAAATGGATTTCAAGACAGCTTGAGCTATATATACATACATGCATACACACACACACACACAGACATACACAGACACACACACACATCACAAAGACTGCCTGGAGCTGTAGTTCTCAGAATTGTACTCCTATTTACAGCTGCATTCTCATGATTTTGATCTGATGTTTCATTCACATTCATTCACGCTTTATTGCCTGAGTATTGCTTTCAATAAAAATAAACAACAGTCTAATGGAAAAAAAAAACTGTATGCGTGAGATTTCATTGATTTATTTCACTGAAATCTATAAGATGTGTGATAAAACTCCTGGCTTTTTGGATGAAATAATTAATTTTTGTGAACGTGTGCAAAGTGGGTAGAATTTTCATCAAGAAATAGATTTGTTTTTTTTTTTTAATACTGCTCCAAGACATGAGGTCGATAAGATCCTTTTTCTCCAGTGTGCTGTAACCCTCTGGGAAAATTGTCTACTCCCTCTGGGGAAATCCATAACAGACTTTGACTTTACAGAGATTTCAACAGCAATTTCTTTGTCAACTCTACTTGGGGTTCTGTATGAAAACATCTTTAAGAAAAACAATAATGACAAAGAGGCTTAAGTTTCGCCTTTTATTTTAATCTGCAAAAAAAAAAAAAAAAAGCAATTGCACCACAGTTATTTCCTCTAATCGTGTTTATGCCTTGTTTTTCAAACTTTTTTTTTTTTCAAAAGAGTGCAAGTTACTGATTTTTCCATTCATAGTTGCTCTGCCATTACTCAACCGAACCACTAGTATCATCAGCTGACAGTTGGTTGGTGGAGATGAACTCCTAATGAAGGCGGAACAGAGGGGAAAAACCTTTATGTAACGGAAAGGCTCTGGCTTCACATCAAGTGCCGCAATCTTCCACCCACCAAATCCAGATTAAATCTGTGTGGAGAGAAACGGGTGGGGAGGTGGGGAAGTGACACAGGGAGAGAGAGAGAGAGGGAGAGAAAGAGAGAGAGGGGGGGGGGGGGGATAGGACCTCTCTTGTTTCTTAAAAATTACACGTGGCACTCAGGAAGTGTAACTGAATGCAAATGTAAAAATTCTTTAAATCAAAGGATAGTCCCAAGGCAAAAACCTAGTCAATTTCCCAGAGATGTTTACAAAAGAGTGTCAGCTGAATAAGAGGCATCTCTGAAAAGTAAATGCTTAAAGGGACAAGAAAGATGAGAAAACAAATTCAGAAGGTGGGCAGCTGGTACTCTGTGGTAAATTAGAAGTGAATATCTTTCGCTTGAATGTCATATGTCAAAAAACCCCACTTTGGTTATGTAAGTTATTTCTGTACAATTCTTGAAAGAATTCCTCCTGACAGCCAATAGGATGCAGAAGGTTTAAACAGCGGGATTCCTATCCCCAAGTATACGCAGAATCAATATTTAGTTTTGGCTTTATAATACGCTGGCAGTAGAATGATGATAAAGCAAAATCCTGTGCCAAGACTCTCCAGATATTCAAGTAATTTCTCAAAATCTATTACAGACTGCGGCTCAAACCTGAGAGACTGGCAAGCCATGCTTTCTGAAATAAACTTTCTTTTCCAAAGTACATTAGATCATTTCTTTTTATTGCTTTTTAAGAATCTATTGTTTAATTTTGCTTTACTTTTTGTCTGAAATTGACTTGCTTTTATGAACGGGGATAGTCAATAAAATGAATTTGCCATTACATTTTTAAGAAATGAAAATTGGCGTCTTCTGGGTCTGTTGCACACTTATATACACAACTTATAAATTATCATTATGCTCCAAAGAGCCTCTGAGACAGAGGCCAATGGAAATAAGTGCAACAGCGCCACCTGCTGGGTACTGTCCAGCAAAATAAAGGGAGACAGATTCTCATTTGTTTTTAATCTTATAAAACGGATGGGGGAGCAGTGAGATTGATTATAGTGTTCTGTTCCCATTGGCATGAATTTTAGACAGTAATTCAAATATGTCAAATAGGAGTAAGTGTGACTGTGTTTGTCATACTTTTGAAATACTCTCCAAAGTGAACACACATGGAGTTGAATAACTATTGAATGTCTAAGTCAAACTTCATATGTTAAAAGATAAAGCAGTGAGTGAATGAGTAAGTGCAGTATATGTGTGTGCGTGAGTGAGTGAGGGAGTGAGGGAGTGAGTGAGGGAGGGAGGGAGGGAGTGTAGGAGTGAGTGAGTGAACATTTTTGGACCTGTGCAGTCTAAACCCTGTCTGTGAGCTGTCTGTGGTTCTGAAATGTAAAACGTGTCTCAGGACCATGGACAGTCCAATAGGGCTAGCCAGCAAAAAACAACATTCAGCTACAGTAAATTGAGGAACTGAGTCATACATCAAACCTGTGTGACTTTTATCACTCACTCACACACACACACACACACACACAGAGTTGTTCTCTCTCTCTCTCTCAGTTGTGTGAGTGAGTGTATGAGTGAGTGAGCGAGTGAGTGAGTAGGTGTGTGAGTGAATGTATGAGCGAGTGAGTGAGTGAGTGAGTAGGTGTGTGAGCGAGTGAGTGAGTGAATGAGTGAGCGAGTGAGTGTGAGTGAGTGTGTGAGGGAGTGTATGAGTGAGTGAGTGAGTGTGTGAGGGAGTAAGTGAGTGTAGGAGTGGGTGAGTGAGTGAGTGAGTGAGTGTGTGTGTGAGGGAGTGTATGAGTGAGTGAGTGAGTGTGTGAGGGAGTAAGTGAGTGTAGAAGTGAGTGTGTGAGTGAGTGAGTGAGTGAGTGTGTGAGGGAGTGTATGAGTCAGTGGGGGAGTGTATGAGTGAGTGAGTGAGTGTGTGAGGGAGTAAGTGAGTGTAGGAGTGGGTGAGTGAGTGAGTGAGTGAGTGAGTGAGTGTGTGAGGGAGTGTATGAGTGAGTGAGTGTAGGAGTGAGTGAGTGAGTGTGTGAGGGAGTAAGTGAGTGTAGGAGTGAGTGAGTGAGTGAGTGAGGGAATGAGTAAATGAGTGTAGGAGTGAGTGAGTGAGTGAGTAAGTGAGTGTGTGAGTGAGTGAGTGAACATTTTTGGACCTGTCTGTGAGCTGTCTGTGGTTCTGAAATGTACAACGTGTTTCAGGACCATGGACATTCCAGTAGGGCTAGCCAGCAAAAAACAACATTCAGCTACAGTGAATTGAGGAACTGAGTCATACATCAAACCTGTGTGACTTGTATCACTCACACACACACACACACACACACACACACACACACGCACACACACACACACACACACACACACATACACACACACAGAGTTGTTCTCTCTCTCTCTCTCTCTCTGGGTGTGTGCAATTGCTATTTGCTTTTGTCAGAACGAAGACAATGCCAGTATCAACAATGCTGAATAAAGCCACTCTTAAGCTCAAGATTTGTTTGTAAAATACACCTTCTAAAGTTTGCATTTCTATCAAAAAGCTAAAATGAGGAAAATGCTCTAAGCATTCAAAAATCTGTATTTTGGGATCATATTAGTGGATGTGCTTACATTTCTTAATCCCCAAATTCCACGCTGACCATATGATAAATGGATTTGTCCGACTGCATTAGCAAAGAAACAGAGTCTGGATCCTTAGGCTTGGCACGTATTGAGGTTTAATTGTGTGGAATGAAATGCCCGTCGGGTAGCTTTCTCTGTAACCTCTTTTGTGCGCTTTGCTTGCTTACGACAACGTATTCCACAATATTGTGGTTATGCTGTTGTAGGATGTGTCTGGTGGTTTCAGTTACAACATCAAACAAAACAGCTCGCATCCAGAATCAATTTTCATAGCTCCAGCGGGAGATGTGATTGTTCTCTAGATGAACAAATTATTCCTTCGCCCCAAATTTAGATTTACCCAAAATGACTATATCAGCCCCTCTATTGGAAGGTCTGATGTTATTTGTGGGGGTGATAACAACTAGCTGCATGTCTCTGATTGAGTACTGTTGTTTGCACGCCTGGTTTTTCACCATCTGCTGTAGTTTTATAGAGTATATGTCTCTGTTTGTTTTATGTGTTAATCTCTGAGTTCTCCTCAGCACCCGAAGGCAGATAATGCTTTCTGGCTGTGTTTAGCCCGTGTGGACAGCATACACCAATCCTATTTGCACTTTTTAGATGCTGATGGTGTTTTCATGTGGCTTTTCCACTGTTTTT